>NW_008332816.1:392373-401287 GCF_000622305.1 Nannospalax galili
ACAGTCTACAGAAGACAGGAGGGATCTAAAAGTTCTCGAAATAAACGTGCATTCATGAAGAAGACAGTTCATCCAATAATTTTTTGGTCTTTTTGAGACAGGGTCTCCCTGTATCCCTAGCTGTCCTGGAACTCACTATGTAGGCCAGGCTGGCTTTGAACTCACAGAGATTCGCCTGCCTCTGCCTCCACCGAGTGCTGGGATTAAAGGCGTGCGCCAACACGCCCAGTGAAAATTATTTTTATTTATGTGCATGTGTGGACTGCCAGCATGTAGGCAAATGCACCCATGTCGTGCAATGCTCAGGGAGGTTAGAAGAGGCTGTCGGATCCTCTGGAACCAGAGCTCCGTACAGTTGCCAGCTGCCACGTGGTTGCTGGGATTTGAACCCGGGTCTTCTGTAAGACCAACCAGTGCTCTCAAGAGCTGAGCCATCTCTCCAGCCCCTCTCCAGCCCTTTTAATTATGTATATGCTGTGCAGAAATATGGGCACACCAGTGCAAGCACCCACACAGGCCAGAAGAGGGTGTTGGAGCTGAGTTAAAGACAGTTGTGAGCCACCATGTAGGTACTGGGAACCGAACTCTGGTCTTCTGTTAGAGCAGTAAATTGAGTGATGGGGTCTCACATAGGCCAGACTGGCCTCAAACTTGCTATGTACCCAAGGATGACATTAAACTCTTGATCCAATCCTCTCATCCCCACCTCCCAAGTGCTGGAATTCCAGCTGTGCACCACCAATCCCCGTTTATACTGTGCTGGGGATTGAATCCAGAACTTCATGCATTGAAGTACGAGGCAAGCACTCAATCAGTTGAGCTACATCCAACATTCCCCTTCCCCATGCTGCTTTTTGTTTGTTGGAGAAAAGGTATCTTATCGTCCAGGTTAACGTCAAACTATGTGCCCCACGATAACCTTGAACCCCTCATCTTCCTGCCTCCACTTCTGCAGTGCTGGGATTATAGATATACACCACTATGCTTTTCTATTTTTTGAGCCAGAGTTTTGCTCCACAGCCCAGGTTTTCTATTTCCCTGTCTCAACCTCTCGAGTGCTGGGGATACTGGTGGAAACCACCACTCCACCTCTCATCAGAAATTTGCAATGAATTCATGGTGACTGTAAACCACTGTCGGATGCCTACCTGTCCTGAAAGGTGACCCTTCTCTGGAAAGACCTTCCGTTCTTGTGGGAAGCTAAGGCATTAGGATGTGGCAATCCAGTAAAGCTCTCTGCATCTGTCCCATGGCTATTGAGTTCTCTGACTTGAACCGTTTCCTCCGAGAGGGAGGTTCACCAGACTCAACAAGCTAATGAAATTTATCAGGCTTGGGAAGTTCACAAAATTTACAGAACTCGGAGAGTTAGAAAGTTCCAAGATTCATAAGGCTCTCTTCCTAAAGTTCTACAGTAGTATGCTAGGCATGGTGGCACGTGCCTTTAATCCCAGCACTCAGGAGGCAGAGCAGGTAGATCACTGTGAGTTCAAGGCCAACCTTGTCTACATAGCAAGTTCCAGGCTAGCTTGGGCTACAGGGAGACCCTGTCTCCAAAAGACCAAAAAAAAAAAAAAAAAAAAAAAAAGTTCTACAGTAGTGAACACTTGCTAGAGAGGAGACTCTTCAGAGGCATTGCCTGTCAATGGAGCTGGAAACTTCAGGAGTACAGATTGCAGGAGTCACCAAGGGGGCCAGAGAGATCTCTCAGTGGTTAAGAGAGTGCTGCTCTTGCAGAGTACCCATGTTCAGTTGCCAGCACCATGTCACGCAGCTCAGAACCACCTGTGACTCAAGTTACAGGGGATCCAATGCCTTCTTCTGGCCTCTAAGGGCACCTGCACTCACATGGCACACACACAGATACATACACATAAATATAAATCTTGACAGGCTGGAGAGCTGGCTCAGTGGTTAAGAGTATGAACTGCTCTTGCAGGAGACCCAAGGCAGTTCTCAGCATCTTTGGGTGGTTCACAACTGCCTGTAACTCCAGCTGCAGGGGGATCCCATGTTTCTGGCTTCTGCAGGCACCTGTACTCACATGTCAAAAATAAAAATAAAGCCGGGGGGTGGGGCTTGAGACACGGCTCAACGGTTAAGAGCACTTGCTGCTCTTCAGAGGACCTGGGTTTGGTTCCCAGAACCCACATCAGGCAGCTCACAACCACCTGTAACTCCAGCTCCAGGGGATCTGACATCCTCTTCTGACCTCTGCGAGCATCTGCACACAACAGGTGCACACAAATACACATAAGCATATATATATACATAGAAAATAAAATTTAAAAACCCTAAATCGGGGCTGGAGAGATGGCTCAGCAGTTAAGAGCACTGGCTGCTCTTGTAGGGGACAAAGGTCGATTCCCAGCAGTCACATCGCAGCTAACAAACATCTGTAATTCCAGTTCCAGGGGATCTGATGCCCTCTTCTGGCCTCTGCGGGCATTTCAGGAAACAGGTGCACTTACATACATTCAGGCAAAACACTCATCTACATAAAATAATTAATTTTAAAAAATACTAAACAGGGGACTGGAGAGACACAAGTTTCAGGTCAGCTGGGGCTACAGAGAGATCCTGTCTCAAAAAAAAAAAAAAAAAGAAAAAGAAAAAAAGGGTTTCTGAGCAATCCAGGGAGGCAAGCCAGTAAGCAGCCTTCCTCTGTCTGTGGTCTTTACTTCCATTCCTGTTCCAGATTTTGGCCCTGGCTTCCTTTGCCATAGCAACAGAAGCCAAACTAGAAGATCCTGCTTCCACCTCCAGAGTATTGAGATGACAGGCGTGTGACCCTAGGCCCTGTTGCCTGCTGTGGTTTGAGCAGTGGGCTTCCTGTTGTCATCTGTGCTCAGCCCCATGTGTTTTATTTTTAATCTTTGTGGTGCTAAGAATCAAACCCAGGGTCTTTTTCAGAGCAGACAAGTGTTCCATCACTGAGCTACAGCCCCAACCCTTGCCTGCCTCCCCTTTTTTCTTTTCTTAAAAAAGAAAATGGTTTTATTCGTTTTTTATCTTACATGTATGATTGTTTTGCTTGCATTTATGTAAGCGTACCCATGTCATGCAGTGCCCATGGAGGCCAGAGGAGGGAGTCAGAGCCCCTGGAACTGGAGTTTAGGTTATTAGTCACTATGTGAGTGCTTGGAATGGAATTCCAGCCAGTGCTCTCAACCCATGATCCAACTCTCCAGGCCACCCCAAGCCCCCACCTCCCCCGCACCTCCATCCTATTTTTTTTAGACAAGGTTTCATCCTGCAGCCCAGGCTGGCCTATAACTCACAATGCTGTCCAAGTTAACCCACCTGTCTTAGCCTCCTCAAAGTTTGGAATTATAGGCTTGAACCATCATGCTAGGCTCCCTGCTTCCCTTCTTGTTTGTGACTCACTTGTGTGAGGTAGTTTGGTAGCCATCTTTCAACCTTAGGACTAGAGCCTGGCATCTGTAATCCCATCCCTTGGGAGGTAAAGGGGTCAAGAGTCCAAGCCTAACTTTGATGACATGGTCGATTCCAGGCCAAACAACAAAGCAGAAAGTCTTAAGAAAAATGGCTGACATATAGAAGTTGATTGAATTGAAGAAATTGGGGCTTTGGGGCCAGCAAGATGGCTCAGTGGGTGAAAGTGCTTGCTGTTAAGCCTGATGACCCAAGTTCAAACCCCAGAACACACACATATAGGTAGAAGGAAAGAACCTACTCTGCAAAGTTGTTCTCTGACCTCCACATACATGTCATGGCTTGCCACACACAAGAAATAGAAGTTTAATTAAAAAATTTAAAAAAGAAATCAGTGCTTAGGTAATGTTTATCCACCACCTACTGGATGGAGACTCTGCTATATGCCAACATTAAATAAGTATTCTTTCTGCTAGACATGCCCAAAGTTGGGTAGATGGTTACAGGTAGCTGATGCATTCTAATAGGCACAGGGCTCATGGCTCACCTTTTCTTGGAGCTGTAGGAGAGACACCCAGAATGCTCGCTGACTGGCTCTCAAGGGAACACAAACCATTGTGTACTGTAGCTGTAAGACACATTTGGGGAGGTCAGCAGTCGGTGACAGTAGCTGCTTTTTCTTTTTTTCATAGTTGGGGACCAAACCCAGGGCAGATCTCTATGAGTTCAAGGTCAGTGTGGGCTACAGAGAGGACTGCAGGTTGCCCAGGACTACATAATGAGACCGTGTCTCAAAAACCAAACCAGGCTGGAGAGATGGCGCAGCGGTTAAGGCCACTGGCTACTCTTGCAGAGGACCTGGGTTTGGTTCCCAGTGCCCATATGGCAGCTAACAACTGTCCTCAACTCCAGCTCTGGGGGGAAATCTGACACTCTCTTCCTGCTCCATGTGTATTTTTCGCACATGGTGCACTTGCGTACAGGCAGGCAAAGTACTCATATACATAAAATAAAAATAAAAAACAAATTTAAAAATAAATGTTTAATTATTCATTTACTTGTTATTGTATGTTTGTTTTATTTTTATTTCAAAAATATTTAAAGTATTTAGTTAATTAATTTTTTGTGTCCGAGTGTATTGCCTACGTGCATGCATGTCATGCAATGCCCATGGAGGTTAGAAGAGGGCATCGGAGTCCCCTGGAACTGGAGATAGTTGTTAGCTGCCATGTGGATGCTGGGAATCAAACCCAGGTCCTCTGGAAAAACAACAGTTCTTAACCACTGAGCCATCTCTCCAGCCCCATACTTACATTTTTTTAGTATTTTATTTATGTGTACGAGTGTATTGCCTGCATGTATGTAAGTGCACCCGTGTTGTGCAACACCTGTGGAGGTCAGAAAAGGGTGTCCAATTCCCCTGGAACTGGAGTTACAGATAGTTGTTAACTGCTACGTAGGTGCTGGGAATCAAACCTAGGTATTCTGCAAGAACAGCCAGTGCTCTTAACTGCTGAGCCATCTCTCTAGAGCCATTATTTATTTATTTTTATGTGTATGCGTGGATGTAAATGCACTGGTGCATGCAATTCCCGCAGAGGTCAGAAGAGGGTGTAGGGCCTCTTGGAACTGGAGTTAAGGATGGTTGTTAGCCACCATGTGGATGCTGGGACCCAAATCTGGGCCCTCTGCAAGAACAGCCAGTGCTCTTAACTGCTGAGTCATCTCTCCAGTCCCAATAAATGATTTTTTAAGGCCATCCATCGGAGTAGAAAGGTAAGAATTTGGGAAGAGGAAGGGAATCAGGAGGAGTGGGAAGAAAACAGGAGAGAGCAATGATCAAAGTACATTATGTATGTCTATGAAAATGTCATAATGAAACCCATTATTGCCTGCAATGAATATATGTTAATAAAGAAAACAAATAAACAAAACAAACGGCCAGTAAGATGCTTAGCAGATAAAGGTGCTTTCCACCAAGACTGATGACCCGAGTTCAATTCCCGGGACCCACATAATGGAAGGCGAGAACTGACTCTGGCCAGTTGTCCTCTGACCTCCACATGTATACTATGGTACCCCTACCACCCCCGCAACACACACACACACAAATGTAATTATTTTAGAAAGAGGGGGAGAGAGAGGTCTAGGCAGAAGACAGTATGGCTCAAGATAAAAGGTCTGAAATTGGAATTCTAGGTCTTCTAGCTTGTGAGGGATCAGGGAATGGGTGGACTTCAGGCTGAACTCTCCACCCCCTCCTTACCCCTCACCAGGTCTTCTCTCCTCCCTCTCTCCCACAGGTCCTTCCTGTGGATCCTGTAGAAGGTGTTGAGAGCCAGCAGCCAGGCCTCTCTTGTCCCCATATGGGCCACCAGCAGCTGGGCCATTTCTAGGGGACCAGCAGTCTCCATGCGTCCCCAGGGGATCTTGTCCTGGCCTGGCTCTGCTGTTGTTCCCAGGTATAACTTGAACTTCTTCAGTTCCGCAGCCTCGAGTTCTTCCAAGTAGGTGGACAGGCGGTAGAGGCCATCCCTGGCTGTGGCTGGTAGCATGGGGGTGCTACACTGGAGCTGGAGGCTCTACCGTTTCTCTGAGGGGGGACAAAAGGCAATTCCAGCATGCCACCACCAGCCACCTTCGCACTGACAAGTAGAGGGGGGCAAGGGTTTGGCAAATGGGTGTGGCCATGTGGCTGAGGGGGAGGCAAGTTCTCTCTCTGCTGCTTGCCTCTCTCACCAAGTGTTTGCTCAGAGAAAGAGGAAGTGAGGTATGAGGCAACCCCAAGAACGCTTGACTGTAAGAATGACTTTAACTTCAGCTCTGTCTTCCCAGCTCCCTTGACGGGAACAGCCACTCTTTTTCCACCTTTCAGAAAGTTCTGTGTAGCTTGAGTAACCACAATGGAGGCTGGGCCTCTTCCCAGAAGATGCAAGAACCTGCGGTGTGTGTGTGTGTGTGTGTGTGTGTGTGTGTGTGTGTGTGTGTGTTTGTGTGTGTGTGAGGGGGCTGAGGAAGTGGCTCAGTTGGTACAGTGCTTGCCTAGCATGCATGAAGCCCTGGGTTCCAGCCCCAGCACTGCAGGAAACTGGGTCTAGCTGGCCAAATGGTAAATTTGAGGCCAGCCACACACACACGCACCACACACACACACACACACACACACACACACACACACACTAAAGAGGGGTGAGATGAGGTGGGAATAGAGCACAGTGGCGGAAAGCTTGTCTGCCATGCACGGGACCCTGGGTTCAATTCTCAGAACCATTAAAAAGATTGTGTATGCGGGGCTGGAGAGATGGCTCCGAGGTTAAGAGCACTAGCTGCTCTTGCAGAGGACCCGGGTTCAATTCCCAGCAACCACATGGCAGCTAACAACTATCTGCAACTCCAAGGGGGTCCAAAGCCCTTTTCTGACCCCTGAAGGCATCATACAACATAGGCACATTTACATACATGCAGACAATATACTCATACACATAATATAAAAATATTTAAAAAATTTGTGTATGGTGCCAGGCATGGTGGCATGTGCCCTTAATCCCAGCACTTGAGATGCAGAGACAGGCGGATCTCTGTGAGATTGAGGCCAGCCTGGTCTACATAGAGAGTTCTAGATCTGCTGGGGATGCAAGGAGACCCTGTCTTAAAAAACCACAGCCGGGCGTGGTTCCACACGCCTTTAATCCCAGCATTCGGGAGGCAGAGCAGGTGGATCTCTGTGCGTTCAAGGCCAGCCGGGTCTACATAGTGAGTTCCAGGACAGCTGAGGCTGCAGGCTACAGGGAGACCCAGTCTCAAAAGAAAAAAACAAACAAACGAAAAAACCCAAACCAAACCAAAACAACAACAAAGAAAAATAAAAATTGTTTGTGGTTGTGGAGACACTGGATTTAGTGCTGAGGCTGAGGCATATAAAGACTGCAAGTTCCAGGCTGCATTAGGCTTTACGGCAAGTTCAAAACCAGACTGAACAACATAGTGAGATCGTTTCCCAAATGAATACACACACACACAAACAAGGCTGATTGCTCCACGGGTGAAGGGCTTGCTATACACACTCCAGGACCTGAGTTGGGATGCCCAGAACTCACACAGAGCTGGACTCACTTCTGGAAGTTGGAAGACCAGTGGATCTGGTGCACACAGCTGCAAGCAGCCTTGTCTCAAGCTTGGGGGAGGCAGAGACTGACACCCAGGTTTCCTCTGCTCTGGCCTGCACACATGCAATGTGGCAAATGCATGCCTGTACTCACACACACAGACCTCACATACATACACACTCATAAGCACACATATGTACATACATCACAGACAGAAACACAAGTACGTGTATACACTCTCACACACATCTCATACACACATCACTTAAAGACACAAACACACAAATACACAACCAAAAAGTTGTTTTGTTTTTTTTTAAAGTCAGTCATGGTAGCTCAAGTCTATAATTCCAGGATGTGGGAGGCTGAGACAGGAGGATTGCTATGAATTTGAGGCCAGCCTAAGCTACAGAGAGAGTCCTTTTCTAATCTGGACTACAGAGTGAGATTCTATCTCACAAACAAACAAACAAACAAACAAACAAACATCTATCACTCAAAGTCAGAGGTAGGTGGATCTCTGTGAGTTCCATGCCAGCCTGGTCTATATAAAGACTTCCAAGCATGCCAGGGCTACATAGTAAGACCCTGTCTCCAAAACAAAATAAAACAAACACCTCACACTCAGGGGCTGATGGTGAATGGCTCTGCAGGTAAAAGCACTTGCTGTAAAGATTGACAATATGAGTTCTGAGTTTGACCCCTAGTACCCACATGATGGAAGGAGAGACTTGACTCTTGGAAGTTTGTCCTCTGACTTTCATACATGTGCTGTGACACACCCCCATAAATAAACAAATGTTATTATTAAAAGGGTTGTTTTTTTTTGTTTTTTTTTTTTGCTTTTTGAAGCAGGGTCTCCTTGTAGCCCCAGCTGTCCTGGAACTCACTATGTAGAGCAGGCTGGCCTTGAACTCACAGAGATCCGCCTGCCTCTGCCTCCCAAGTGCTGGGACTACAGGCGTGCGCCGCCACGCCTGGCTTAAAAGTTTTTTTAATATTTATTATTTTTATTTTATGTGTATGCGTGTATTGCCTGCACGTAGGTAAGTGCACCCATGTCGTGCAATGTCTGTGGAGGACAGGAGAGGCTGTGGGATAGATCCCCTGGAACTGGAGGTTAGCTGCCATGTGGGTGCTGGGAATCAAACCTGGGTCTTCTGCAAGAACAACCAGTGTTCTTAACTGCTGAGCCATCTCTCCAAGGCCCAAAAGTTTTAAAATTAAAAAACACTGCATGCATAACCATTGTCTGCATGAAGAAATGGAAGTCAGCTCATCTCAGAAATCACCTGTTTCACTCCAGCCATTTGTTTTTTGAGACAAGGTCTTATGTCATCAGTCTGGCCTTGAACTCACTAAGTAACTGAGGATGACCTTCAACTACTCTTAAAAAAAATATATATTATATA
>NW_008332816.1:401363-403875 GCF_000622305.1 Nannospalax galili
CCTTGAACTCACAGAGATCTGCCTGCCTCTGCCTCCCGAATGCTGGGATTAAAGGTGTGCACCACCACACCTGGCCAAAAAATATTTTATTATTTTTATTTTGTGTGTATGAGTATATTGCTTGCACCTATGTAGGTAGGTGCACTCATGTCATACAATGCCCGAGATGGTCAGAGGAGGGCATTGGATCCCCTGGAACTGGAGTTATGAAAGGTTGATAGCCATCATATGGGTGCTGGCAACTAAACCCGGGTCTTCTGCAAGAGCAGCCAGTACTCTTAACCACTGAGCCACCTCTCCAGCCCTGTTATTTTTGTTTTATGTGTGTGAGTGTTCTGACTGCGTGTATCTCAGTGTGCCACATAAGTGCAATGTCTGAGGAGACCAGAAGAGGGCATCAGATCCCCCAGGGGCTAGAGTGTGAGGTGCCAAGTGGGTGGGTGCTGGGAACCATACCCAGGTCTTCTGAGATGCTCTCTACCACTGAGCCAACTTTCCAGCCCTGCCTTGAACTTCTGAGCCTTCTACTTCCATTCCCCAGTGCTGGGATTACAGGTGCATACTGCCACACCACGTTTACCCAGTGCTGGGAATTGAAGTCAGGGTTTTGTCCATGCTATCCAAGCACTCTACCAACCTAGCCACACCCCAGCTCCCTCCTAGCTGTTGTGATCCAGCCCTTCCAAGCTTAAACAGAATCCTAACTTCTTGGGGTTTTTTTTTTTGTTTGTTTGTTTGTTTGTTTATGTGTCTGAGTGTTTTGCCTGTATGTATGTAAGTGCACCCAACCATACCTGCAATGCCTGCAGAGATCAGCCCTGGAACTGGAGTTACAGATGGTTTTGAGCTGTCATGTGGGTTCTGGGAACTGAACCTAGGTCCTCTGCAAGAGCAGTCAGTTGTCTTTGCTGCTGAGCCATTCTCCAATCCCAGAATCATAGCTTCCAACACCACACTGCAGGCTTCCCTGTTCCTGTCCTTGTGTGCTCTGGTCCTGCTCAACATCAGAACAGCCATTCACAGCCTTTCTCAGGCTCTGGTTTGTCTCAAATACAGGGAATAATTCATAGCCCGAGACCCTATTTAGCTTCTCCACATACATGTCGCATGCACACACACCCCTCTTCTGATAACCTCACACCCCTCAGCCCCCCACCTGCCTTGGGCTAAAAAATACCCCTCCTGAACAATAGTCAGGTTTGTTTGCACCTAACAACAATTAGATCAGTTTCTATTCCAGTGATTCCCAGTGTTCTTAGTAGGAAGAATGGAATAATTCTTTGGCCTTAACTGGTTTTGGGTACATGCTCAGTAAGGCAGAACTGTGTCCTCAATTGAACTTTTAGGGAAAATGGCCTGTTTACCATCTTATGCTTATTCATGATTGGGCTTGCGTATAATTAAAATCAGATGCATTATGGGAAGGGACAGGTGCAGTAGGAAAATTATTATAGTGAGAGAGATGTCTCAGAGGTGAAGAGCACTTCCTGTTCTTCCAGAAGACCCGAGTTCAGTTCCCAGCACCCTTGTCAGGGGGCTCACAACTACCTGTAACTCCAGCTCCAGGGATCTGATGACTTCTTCTGGCCTTCATGGGCACACATGCACACACACGCACATACACTTAATAATAATAATAAAAAAAATCTTGGGGCTGGAGAGATGGCTCAGCAGTTAAGAATACTGGTTGTTCTTGCAGAAGACCCGGGTTCGAATCCCAGCACCCACATGGCAGCTAACAACTGTCCGTAACTCCAGTTCCAGGGAATCCAACAGTTTCTTCTGTCTGCCGCAGGCATTGCATGGCATGGGTGCACTTACAGGCAGACATAACACTCATATACATAAAATAAAAATAATAAATAAAATATTTTTTTAAAAATCCTAAGAACAAAATAAAATGAAACAAAAGGGCTTGGGCTGCAGTTGTTACTAGAGTATTTGCCTAACATCATGAATCCCTGGGTTCAGTCCCCAGCACTGCGTAATCCCAGCACTCAGGAGGTGGAGGCAGGAAGAGTATCAGGCTTGGTGTGCACACAGGCACCCCCAGGACTCTGGCAGAGGTCAAAAGTTATCTTCCACTACATAGTGAGTTCCAGGCCAGCCTGGGCTACATGAGACCCTGTCCCCAAAACAAAACATTAGGGCTGGAGAGATAGCTCAGCCATTAAGAGCACTGGCTGCTCTTACACAAGACCTGGTTTCTGTTCCCAGCACCCACATATTGGCTAACAACCATCTGTAAGGCCAGTTCCCAGGGATCTGATGCCCTCTTCTGGCCTCTGGGGGCATTATACAATATGGGTGCACTTACACACATGCAGGCAAAACATTCATTCACATAAAAAACACTAATTCATAGCCAGGAGTGGTGGCACATGCCTTTAGTTCCAGCTCTCAAGAGGCAGAGGCAGGAGGATTTCTGCAAGTTCAAGGTAAGCCTGGTCTACATAGTGAGTTCCAGGCCAGCTGGGGCTACTGGGAGACCCTGTCTCAAAAAGACCAAAAA
>NW_008332816.1:406938-408508 GCF_000622305.1 Nannospalax galili
TGGCTAAGAACACTAGTTGTTCTTGCAGAAGACCTGGGTTCAAATCACAGCACCCACATGGCAGGTAACAAATGTCTGTAACTCCAGTCCCAGAGGATCTGACAGCCTCTTCTGACCAGTGCGGGCACTGCACAACACGGGTGCACTCACCTACATGCAGGCAATATACGCATACACATAAGATAATAATAAAATATTAAAACAATTTTTTTAAATACAACAAAAACCAAAACACCAAGGGCTGAGGGTAGCTTGCTGATGGTTTTAAACCTTAGTTCTGTCTCCAACCTCGTCAGCCCTTGACACCACAACAACATGGGTGCGCTTACCTACATGCAGGCAATATACGCATACACATAAGATAATAATAAAATATTAAAACAATTTTTTTAAATACAACAAAAACCAAAACACCAAGGGCTGAGGGTAGCTTGCTGATGGTTTTAAACCTTAGTTCTGTCTCCAACCTCGTCAGCCCTTGTCAGCTGAAAGGATCCTTACACACCCAGCAGGCTAATCCTCCAATTCAAAAGAGAGTAAACTGGGCTGGAGAGGTGGCTCATCAGTTAAAAGCACTGACTGCTCTTGCAGAGAACCTGGGTTCTGTTCCCAGCACCCATATCGTGGCTAACAACTGTCCATAACTCCAGTTCCAAGGTGTCCAATACCCTCTGCCAGCCTCTGTCAGCATTGCATTACATGGGTGCACTTACATACATTCTGACAAAACATTCATAAACTAAATAAATTAATTTTTTTAAATGAGGGCTGCTAGCAAGAGGGCTCAGCAGTTCAGAGCACTGGCTGCTCTTGCAGAGGACATGGGTTTGATTTCTAGCGCCCACATGGAGGTTAACAACCGTCTGTAATTCTAGTTCCAGGGGAATGCAGTGCCTTCTTCTGACTTCATAATGGGCATTGCATGACACTTGCACCCATGAAGGCAATAGACTCATACACATAAAATAAAAACATTAATAAATGAATAGACAGCTGCTGGTTCCTGCCCATGGCTTCCCTGACTGCCCACGGCTCCCCCTCCCATGGTCACACTCACCCCAATGGGAGCCTGAGGATAGGGTTGAGAAACTTCCTTTCCGTGAGCTGTGTGCTCACTCTCAGACCACAGAAGCTGGCAGGAAGCCTCCCTCCTGGCTCTCTCCTCCTCCATTGCCCCATTGGCTTTCAGGACAAACAGAATACACCCCCACCCCAAGTCTCCTCCATCCTGTCCAGATGAACCAGGAAGCCGGTACCTGGGAGGTGGAGATAAGAGGATCAGAGATTCAAGCCCTGGTGCTGGAGAGATGGCTCACTGGTTAAGAACAGTTGCTGTTCTTCCAGAGGACCCGGGTTTGGTTCCCAGCACCCACATGGTGACTAGCAACCATCCATAGTCTGTAATTCCAGTTCTAGGGGATCTGATAACCTCTTCTGACCTCCTGGGCATTGCATGGACAGGTGCACTTACATGCAGTCAAAGCATTCAAATGTAAAATAAAAATAACAAAATATTAAAAGAACACTCATACACATAAAAAATAAAATGTATTATTATTTATTTATTTAT
>NW_008332816.1:408681-420281 GCF_000622305.1 Nannospalax galili
CTGACCTCCTGAGGCATTGCATAACATGGGTGCCCTCATATACATGCAGGCAATACACTCACACATAAAATATTTTTTTTTTTTTGAGACAGGGTCTCCCTGTAGCTCCAGCTGGCCTGGAACTCACTATGTAGACCAGACTGGACTTAAACTCACAGAGATCTGCCTCCCAAGTGCTGGGACTACAGGTGTGTGCCACCACGCCCAGCTAAAATAAACTTTTTAAAAGATGATAGATAATAGGCATATAGATACGTAGATGATAGACTGATACATAGATGATAGAAGATAGAAGATGGATGGATGATGACAGATATATGATTGATTGATTGATTGATATATAATCAACAGATGACAGACATAAGATAGAGAAGATGGGCATGGTGGTGCACGCCTTTAATCCCAGCACTCGGGAGGCAGAGGCAGGTGGATCTCTGTGAGATTGAGGCCAGCCTGGCCTACATAGTGAGTTCCAGGCCAGCTGGGGCTACAGGGAGACCCTGTCTCAAAAAGACAAAAAGATAGATCTAGAAGATAAATGACAGATATAAACCAGGTGTGGCGGTGCATACCTGGAATCCCAGGATCAGGAGGTGGAGACAGGAGGATCAGAAATTCGCAGTCAGCTGGGAGTGGTGGTATTTGCCTTTAATCCCAGCACTCCAGAGGTAGAGGCAGGCAGATCTCTGTGAGATTGAAGCCAGTTTGGTCTACATAGCGATTCCAGGCCAGCTGGGGCTACAGGGAGACCCTGCCTCAAGAAGACCAAGAAACAAAAAATGATGATTGAATGATTGACAGTAAGATAAGTAAATAGATAGTGGCATACAAACATAGATGATAGATAATAGATCTATAGACAGATGATAGATGATAGACTAGACTAATAGATACACAGAGTTACAGAGAGGTTTATTGTGGCCGTATCTTCCATCCTTGTACTGATTCAGAAAGACAGTGATACAACTGAATCCAAGTCCAAAGACATGAAAACCAGAATCCTGGATGCACAGGGGCAGGAGAACAGGAATGTCCCAGCTCAAGAAAGGGGTATAGGGCTGGAGAGATGGTTCAGTGGTTAAGAACACTTGCTGTTCTTCCAGAGGACCCAGGTTCAATTCCCAGCACCCACATGGCAGCTAACCACGGTCTGTAACTCCAGTTCCAGGGGGAATGGACACCCTCTTTTGGCTTCTTTGGGCATTGCACGCATGTGGTACACTTATATAAATGTTGCTAAAACACTCATACACATAAATAAAAGTAATAAATAAAATATCAGAAGAGAAAGAAAAACGTGTAAACTCACCCGTCCTCCTTCTCTTGGTCCTGTCTGGGCCTCAACAGACTCACATCAGATCAGAAGTTGGAGCAGGCACATCTTTCTTTGTCCACTGATTTAATTTGAATGCTCCTTCTCACAGATGCACCGAGAATTAATATTTAACCAGCAATCTGGGCATCTCTTCACTCAGTCAATACAGAACATTAACAATCAGTGTCCTGCTACAGGGTATCCTGGAATCTTGGATGTCTTATGGTCTGTAATTATTATTTTAAAAAATATTTTATTATTTTACTTTTTAAAATTTATTATTTTTATTTTATGTGTATGCGTGTATTGCCTGCATGTAGGAAAGTGCACCCATGTCATGCAGATGTATGTAAGTACACCCTTGTTATATAGCCTGCAGAGGTCAGAAGAGGGTCAGATTCCCTGGAACAGGAGTTCATAGACAATCGTTAGCCTTCATGTGAGTGCTGGGAACCTAACCTTGGTCCTCTGCAAGACCAGCCAATGTCCTTAACCACTGTGTGTGTGTGTGTACCCATGCACAAGAGTGCAACATGCCACAGATTGCATGTGGAGGTCAGAGGACTGCTCTATCTTCTCCCACTGTGTCTTCTGGGGAATTGAACTTGGGTCATCTGGATTATGCAGCAAGTTCTTTTACCCACTGAGCCATCTTACCAGCTGTGAAATATATAAAAGAAAAATTGTTCCTAGCTTGGCAACTTTCACAGCAAATGTGCGTTGTTGCTGGAGTCTTTGCCTTTCAGCCCACCAGAGGCTCCAACCAGACCCTAGAGTGGGGGCTCCTTCCCCTCTTCATGTCTCCATAACTGTTCCCTGCTTTTTGGTTCTGGCTCAAAAGCAAAGAAGAATGTGAAGAATGTAACAAGAGGGCAGAATGTGTGATCTTTGAAATGCCTGGTGCCCCTGCTGAGGAAGCAGAGTTGAATCAGCAGTGGAAGATGCTGTTGACTGGAATGAGAGGTATTTTTTTTTTTTTTGGATGAGCAGTAAAAGTATGTTTCTACAGTGTGAATAAACTCAAGGTCTTGGATTTGAAAGAACAAGTTTGAATGTTCAAAGAGTTGTCTCCCAGGACGGTAAAAGGAACTGCAGATCAAGAAATGAGGAAAGAGGTATCAGTGGACATCGCTGCTGGATTTCATTCATTCATTTATTTATTTGTTTGTTTGTTTATTTAAATCTGGCCTGGATACCAGGCTGGCCTGAAACTCACAGAGATCTGCCTGCCTCTGCCTCAGGAGTGCTGGGATTAAAGGCATGCACCTCCTTGCCCAGCTACTTATTTAAAATTTTAATTATAAAAAAATTTACTTGCGTGTGCGTGTGTGTGTGTGTGTGTGTGTGTGTGTGTGTGTGTGTGTGTGGTTATGTACACAATGAGTTCAGGCTCTAGTGAAATTGCAAAACTCACTCCATTTTGCTCTAGCTGACTTTTGTTTTACCCTGTGTTTTTGCCCAGCCATTCCAACCGCAGCCAGCCAGGCAGAGAGTCCCATGCAGGCAGTTACAGGGAGCACCTTGTTTTCTACAATACCAGGAAACTCACAAGCAGCCAGGTAGCACATCCTCCCCCCAAGCCCTACCTGCATCTCCAGGGAGCCCATTGTTTCTGCATTCTGAGAAACTTGCTTTTTCCTAACTGAAATGTTCTATTAATTGAAAACTTCTTTGTTAACTGACCTGCCCTTGGTCTGGTGTATCTATGGTGATCTGATGTAACTATGGTGATTGGCTTTGCCCCTGGCATGATGTAATTGTGGTTTCAAGCTTAATAAACCCTGCCCTGCTTCTCCTCAGGGTCAAGAGTTCTCTTGGGCATGAGCCCCCCCCCCCCCCCGCCTCTGACCACCGACTTGCTAGCTAGCTAATAAAGGATTCCTAATTCAGCCATCAGTATTTAGTCTTCCGCTGTGCAATCTTACTTGATGAAACACTAGAAGAGGCTCTCAGATCTCCTGGAATTGGAGTTACAGGCAGTTGTGAGCCACCGGATGTGGGTGCTGGGAAGTGAGCTCTGGTTCTCTGCAAGAACAGGGAGAGCTCTTAACCACTAAGGCATCTATCTCTCCAGTCCCTGTTTTTGAAATATTGTCTCATGTAGCCCAGGCTAGTCTCAAATTCACTTTTTGGCTGAGGACGACCTTGAACTTTAGATCCCCCTGCCTCTTCTCCTGAGTGCTGGGATTATTTACGTGATGAGGATTTTTACTAAGGGCCTAGAGCATGCTAGGCAGATGCTTCACTAGTTGATCCCTAGCCCCTAATTTCATTTCATTTTGTTTTGTTTTGTTGTTAGAGTCTTCCCATAGTCTGAATTGTTCTGAAACTCACTATTTAGACCAGGGTGGCCTCGATCTCACAGAGATCCACCTACCTCTGCCTTCTGAGTGCTGGGATTTAAAGTGTGCACTACTATGCCCAGCTAGCCCTATTTTATTTTATTTTATTTTTATTTTTATTCTTAGTGTGTGTTTTGCTTGTGTATATGTAGGTGTACCACATGTATGCAGTACCCCAGAGGCTAGATAGGGCACTAGATCCTCTGGAACTTGAATTACAAATGGTTGTTGGCTACCTTGTAGGCACTGGAAATTGAACCCAGATTCTCTGAAAGAGCAGCCAGTGCTCTTGACCATTAAGTCCCTTCTCCAATCTTTCTTTCTTTCTTTCTCTCTTTCTTTCTTTCTTTCTTTCTTTCTTTCTTTCTTTCTTTCTTTCTTCCTTCCTTCCTTCCTTCCTTTCTTTTTCCTTCCTTTCTTTCTTTCTTTCTTTCTTTCTTTCTTTCTTTCTTTCTTTCTTTCTTTCTTTCTTTCTTTCTTTCCTTTTTTAAAAACAGGGTCTCCCTGTAGCCCCAGCTGGCCTGGAACTTGCTGTAGAGATCAGGTTGGCCTTGATATCCTCAATCTCACAGAGATCCACCTGCCTCTACTTCCAAATACTAGAATTAAAGTCGTGCACTATTTTATTATTTCTTGAGAAAGGGTCTTACCAAGTAACCCAGACTGATCTCAAACTCGAAATCTTTCTGCTGCTACCTTCCCAGTGTTAGGGTCACAGGCGTGCACAACTACGGTTAAAAACAGATTCTGTTTATTTATTTATTTGCTTATTTACTTACTGTTTTTAAAAATTTATTTATTTATTTATTTTTTATTTTATGTGTATGAGTGTATTGCCTGCCTGCTGTATGCACGTGACATAGACTTCTGCCTAGGCTGGCCTTGAACTCCCAACAATCCTCCTGCACTAGCTTCCTGAGTGCTAGAATTACAGGCATTCACCACTATGCTTTTTATCTTTAGAAATGGTTTTAGACTTTTAGAAAATTTAAGGTGATAGTCCAGCAAGACCCCAACATAGATTCCTCACATTACATTAGCATATGAGCACATTATATTATTATATGCATTGCATATTCATTATTGTATCAGTTACTTTTCTGTTGCTGTGATATAACGCCATGTCCAAGGTGACTTATAAAAGGAAGAGTTTATTTGAGCTTAGGATTCCAAGGGTCAGAGTTCAGAATGGCATGGGAGGCATGGTGGCAAAGGTAGCCAGAGCAGAAAGCCAAACAACCACATCTTCAATCAGGCACAAGATGCAGAAAGTGAATGGGAATCACACAAGGCTTAAGAACTCTCAAAGTCCACCCCTAGGGACGAAAAGCTGCACCTTCTAAAACCTCCCAAAACAGCATCATGAACTGGGGACAAAATATCCAAGTACTTGGAGCCTATGGGGAACGCTCTCGTTTAAACCACCACAATTATTATCATATTATTATATATTATATTGTTATATCATATATTCTATTAAATTATATATTAGTATGGCAGTTTTTTCATATTTGTTGACAGTAATGAGACAGAGCCCAGGGAGGTGGCTTAGTGGTTAAGAGCACTTGCATGGACCTGAGCCGTGTTGGGTGGCTCACAAATGTCTGTAAATACAACTCCAGGAGATGCAACATCCTTTTCTGACCTCCACTGGCATCCTACCTCCTGCAACAGGACACACATATACACATAAATAAAAATGAAAATAAATCTTTAAACAATAATAAAAATGAGGAATAAAATATCTTTTTAAAAAAATTAGCCAGGCGTGGTGGCACATTGCCTTTAATCCCAGCACTCGGGAAACAGTGGTAGGCAGATCTCTGCGAGCTCAAGGCCAGCCTGGTCTACATAGTGAGTTTCAGGCCAGCTGAGGCTACAGGAAGACCCTGTCTCAAAAAGACCAAAAAAAAAAAAAAAAATCAATGAGGCAGTAGGAACAGTACAGATAGCCCATGGGTCTTGTTCTGACTTAATTTTTTTTACTAAAGTACCACTATACATCACACTTTATCACCATGAGCCCTAAGACTATTCAGCATCATAACAGTCCTTCAGATTCCCCTCCCCCAGCCCATGTACCTTTTTTTTGACACAGTGTCTAATTTTTTAAAAAATATTTCTTTATTTTATTTATAATATCGTATTGCCTGTACGTGCATCCCTGTCATGCAATGCCTGCGGAGGTCGGAAGAAGGTATCAGATCCTCGGGAAGTGGAGTTACAGACAGTTGTTAGCTGTCATGTGGGTGCTGGGAATTGAACTTCGGTTCTCTGTGAGAGCAGTCAGTGCTCTTAACCACTGAGCCATCTCTCCAGCCCAAACCAGGATCTTATGTAGCCTAGGTTGACATCAAATTCCATATGACCTTGATCCTTTGCCTGATCCTCCTGCTGGAGGTATAGGAACACCCCACCACCTAGTATTAACCACTTTCAAATTAGGGTTGGTTATATTTTTCTTTCCTACTCAAATAAAACTAGCTGAGCTTGGTGGCACAGGCCTGCAATCCCAGCTACTCTGGAAGGCTGAGGCAGGAACCTCCCAAATTCTAGGCATGCCTCAGCTACAAAGTAAGTTCATAGCTGGTCTGAGTAACTTTGAACTGCTTCAAAAAGCAATGCTGAATTTCATCTAATCCCTTAGATCAAAAGATGCAAAACAATGTGAAGATGTCTTGGTAATGGATTCCATTCCAGTGGTCAAAGCTGCCTCTACTACTTGAGATTCAAACCCAAACCTCTCTATCTGTAAACAAAATAAAACTAAGCACCCTTCCACTTACAAAATAAGAAATAAATAAACACTGGAGTGACAGAAAGCTCGGTAGGTAAAAGAGAATTTGCCACAAGAGCCTAATGACTTGAGGTCAGTCCCCAGAGCCAATGACAGAATGAACGAACCAACTCTGGAAAGTTGTTTTCTGATCTCCACACATGTGCCATGCAATGCCTGCGCATGAGCACACACACACACACACACACACACACACACACACACACACCAGTACAAAATAATAATAATAAAGAAAAGATGGGACTGGAGAAATGGTTCAGTGGTTTAGAACACTGGCTGCTCTTGCAGAGGACCTGGGCTTAGTTTCCAGAACCCACATGGCAGCTAACAGCTTTATATAAGTCCAGTTCTTGGAGAATCCAATGCCCTCTTCTGGCTTACATGGGCACCAGGCATGCATGTAGTGAACTTACATACATGTAGGCAAAACACTCATACACATAAAATAATTTTTTTTTTTAATTTTTAAAAAGAGAGTTCAGAACCGGGTCTGGTGGCACATGCCTTTAATTCCAGCACTCCGGAGGCAGAGGCAGAGGCAGGCCGATCTCTGTGAGTTCAAGGCCAGCCTGGGCTACATCGTGAGTTCCAGGACAGCTGGGGCTACAGGGAGACCTGTCTCAAAAAGACCAAAAAAAAAAAAAAAAAAAGAGTTCAATACATCCTTGGCTACACAGTAAGTTTGAGGTCAGCCTTGATTATGTGAGACCCTGTGCTAAACAACAAACAAAAATCGAGAAAAGAGCCAGTTTGTGCATGCTGATAAGCCCAGCACTGGAAACAGGAGTGTTAGGAGTTTTAGGTCATCCTTGGCCCCATAGTCATCTTCAAGTCAGCTTGTTCTTTTATAAGACCCTGTCTAAGAGAAAAAAAAAAAAAAAGGTGTGGTGGGAATGTAGTTCAATGGTAGGGCACTGCCTGGATGCTGTCCCCAGTACTGCAAAGACAAAAAACCCGAATCAATGACAGTAACACTAAAACTAAGCCAATAACAAATCTTCCCAACTTGTTTACACTCTGAATATCTTGGAAGAAAGCTCTCTCCCCCTGAGCAACAAATCCCTGCCCACTTTGTGGACCAGCTGGGGAGATGAGGAACAGAGGCAACTGACAGGAACACAGAGAGGGAGTGGTCTGAGAGCTAGAGGGAAAGACAGATCAGAGAAAGACAGACAGCAGGAAAATAAGATGAAGAGAGACACACAGAGAGGAAGTGATCAGGAAGACCACAGGCAAACAAGGAGACAGGGAAAGAAGGTCTTTGAGGAACTTGGACTGTCCTGTGAGACACTAATTGCAGAGGCAGTGTGAAGAAGGGACCTTACCTCTCAACTCCCCTAATGCCTCAGGCCTCAGGGACCAAAAAACTTCAAAGTTTCATCATCCTTAAGGGACTCATTAGCTCATCTTCCTTCAAAATTGGCTCATGGGAACTTGCTTAGAGGATCATTTTTTTTAATTCTTTTATTTATTCTTTGACAATTTCATACATGTATACAAGGTATCTTGATCATATCCCTCCCCAAACATCCCCCAACAAGTCTATCTATCTATCTATCTATTTATCTATCTATCTATCTATCTATCTATCTATCTATCGGGTTTGGTGGCAAAGAAGGTAACAAGAGCAACACCCTCATTTCCCACTCTTGCTCTGGTCTATGGGACCCAATGCACAGCTCACTTCTATCCTCTATCATCTATCATTTATCTTTCTATCTATCTATCTATCTATCTAATCATCTATCTATCTATCTATCTATCATCTACCTATCCTCTATCTATCATCTATCTACCATTTATCTATCTATCATCTATCATCTATCTACCATCTATCATCTATCTATCTATCATCTACCTATCCTCTTCTTTTTTTTATTGCTTTTGGTTTATAACCCACTGAGTCCATTAGTGCTGCCTGCTGCAATGCTGACTGCTCTTGCTGGCTTGATCTGGTGCTGGTGACCACAGCTGTAGTGAGTTCATGAAAGCAACAGTCATGTCAGGTCCAGAGGACACTGCTTCACTGTGCTCTTCCCCATCCTCCAGCTCATACACTCTTTCTGCCCCTCCTTCCTCCATGTTCCCTGAACCTTGGTGGGGGGATCATCCCATTTAGGGCTGAGCACTCAACTGTTGCTCAGTCTCAGCACTTTGAACAGCTTTGAGTCTCTGGATTGTTGCCCACTTCAGAAAGAGTTTTCTCTGGCCGAAGTTGAGCACTGAACTAATACAAGGGTATTAACATAAATATTTAGAAGGTAGTTTGACAATTTGTCCATTTAGCAACAGCAGTAGTCAGATCCCCCCAGGCTCTATGACCTCCTGAACCACTCAGGTTTACATTACCAGACACAAATTTCCTCCTGTGGATCAGGCCTTGGAGCCAATCAGAAATTTATTGGTTATGCTCATAATCTTCATGCCATTATTGCAGAAAACACATCTCTTTTTTAAAAAGTATTTTAAAATTATTTTTATTTTTTATGTGTATGAGTGTTACACCTGCATGTAAGTGCACCTGTGTCATGCAGTGCACTCAGATGACAGAAGAGGGCATTGGATCCCCTGGAACTCAGGTTACAGATAGTTCTTAGCTGCCATGTGGATGCTGGGATTCAAACCCAAGACTTCCGTAAGAACAGCCAGTGCTCTTAACCACTGAGCCATCTCTCCAGCCCCATTGCTTGCATGTATGTAAGTGCACCCATGTAGTACAATGCCCACTGAGGTCAGAAGAGGGCATTAGATCCCCTGGAACAGTTGTTAGCTGCCATGTCAGTGCTGGGAACTGAACCCATGTCCTCTGCAAGAGCAGCCAATGCTCTTAACTGCTGAGCCATCTCTCCAACCTCTCACCCACTTTTTTTTGGTAAGGGATTGTTTCTTTCTAGGCACGTAGCCTAGGTTATCCTAGAACTCTGTGGAGCTGCTGACGACTTGGACTTCTGATCCTCCTGGGATTATAGGCATGTGCTGCTATTCCCAGTTTATGAAGTGCCAAGGATTCATCCCAGGGTTTCCAACACATTAGGCAAGCACTTTACCGACTGAGCTACTTCCCTAGCTCATATTTGTTTTTTGAGACAAAAGTCTTTTGGTGTGGCCTTGGCTGAACTTGAACTCACAGCAATCTCCTGCTCTAGTCTTCAAAGCCCTGGCATTATAGACATCTGCTACTGCAATGGGTCCTAGTTAAGCTTCTGTTGCTGTGATAAAATACTGACCAATGCCAGCTTGGAGGAAGGGTTTATGTCATCTTACATTTCCAAATGACAATCCATCATTGACAGATGTCAGTCAGGGAAGAAACTGGTTTGAGATTCCATATCACCCCAGTTAGAATGGCTATCATCAAGAAAACAAACGATGGATGGGGTTGGAGAGATGGCTCAGGGGTTAAGAGCACTGGATGCTCTCACAGAGGACCCAGGTTAAGTTCCCAGCACCCACATGGCAGCTAACAACCATCTGTAACTCCAGTTCCAGGGGATCTGACACCCTCTTCTGACCTCCACAAGCATGGATACACTTACATGCAGGCAATATACTTAAGACACATAAAATAAAAACAATTATTAGTAGTATTATTTTGTCTTTTTGAGACAGGGTCTCCCTGTAGCCCCAGCTGACCTAGAACTCACTATGTAGACCAGGCTGGCCCTGAACTCACAGAGATCTGCCTGCCTCTGCCTCCCAAGTGCTGGGACTACAGGTGTGCTCCACCACGTCCTACTTGATTGATTTATTTTTAATTTATGCATATGAATGTTTTCCTGCATGTATGTAAGTATGTCACATGCATGCAATGCCCATGAAAGTCAGAAGAGGGCATTGGATCTCCTGGAACTGGAGTTGCAAATAGTTGGTAGCCCATGTGGATGATGGGAACTGAACCCAGGTCCTCTGCAAAAGCAAAAGTGCTCTTAACTGAGCCATCTCTCCAGCCCCTCAAACTAAAAAAAAAAAAAAAAGGGTTGTCCTGACTAGCTTTCTGTTGCTCTGATAAAAACACTGACCAAAACCAACTTAGGGAGAAAAGGGTTTATTACACCTTACTCTTTTTTAAAAAAATTATTTATTTTTTCTATTTCATGTGTATGATTGTATTACCTGCATGCATGTAAGTGTAGCCATGCCATGCAATGCCTGTGGCAGTCAGATGAAGGTTCAAAGTCCCTGGAACTCGAGCTACAGATGGTTTATAGCCACCATGTGGGTGCTGGGAATCGAACCTGGGTCCTCTGCAAGAGTAGCCAGTGCTCTTAACTGCTGGGCCATCTCTCCAGCCCCTATTTTATGTTATTCTTACAATTCATCATGGAGGGGAACCAGGAGCTCAGGGCAGGATGAGGAATGCTGCTTACTGGTTTGCTCCTCTGGCCTGTGCTCAGACTGCTTCCTTCTTTCCTTCCTTCCTTCCTTCCTTCCTTCCTTCCTTCCTTCCTTCCTTCCTTCCTCTTTCTTTTCTTTCTTTCTTTCTTTCTTTCTTTCTTTCTTTCTTTCTTTCTTTCTTTCTTTCTTTCTTTCATTTTGTAGCCCACTATTCTGCCATCATTTTTTTAAAGAATAATTTATTGAGAACTTCATACATGCATATAAGGTGTTTTGATCAAATCCATGCCCACTCCCGCCCCTCCAACTCCTCCCATATCTCCCCATCACTTTTTTCTGATAACTTCATGTACTCTTTCTTCTTTTTAAATGGGGCTTTTTGCTACTCTAACATTCCCCCCTCTGAAGAGAGGTAACCCTAAAATCTTTTAAGGATTAGATAAGAGCTCCCAAATATTTTTGGCCTTTGGAACGAAGCATGTTGCTAAGAGGCCCAAGGACATTTTGACTTTTAGCCAATAAACTGGCTACTTTTCTTTGGGGTCTGGTCTTTTTACCCTAACTGCCTAGCCAATTCCTACCTCCTATTCTTATCACACCATCCTCCAAAGAGGTTACCCAAATTGCGGATAGGGAATTGAGATGCAGACTGCTCTGGCTTCTTCCATGCAGAACAGGGACAAAGGATGAGGCAATTGGGGCACCCCTTCAGTGGGTCTATCTGAAAGACTCCCAAATTGCATAACTCTTATCTGTAGGGGGAAAAGAAAGTCCTTGACTGGTGAATAGGAGATGTGAAGGAGAAGTAAAG
>NW_008332816.1:421620-429407 GCF_000622305.1 Nannospalax galili
TTTTGAGACAGGATCTCCCTATAGCCCCAGCTGGCCTGGAACTCGCTTTGTAGACCAGACTGGCTTTTAACTCACAGAGATCCACCTGCCTCTGCCTCCTGAGTGCTGGGACTAAAGGTGTCAGCCACCATGCCCGGCTCAGCCTGCTTTCTTATACAACACTGGCTCACCTGGTCAGGGGTAGCACCTCCCAGCTTTGTAGACCAGACTGGCTTTTAACTCACAGAGATCCACCTGCCTCTGCCTCCTGAGTGCTGGGACTAAAGGTGTCAGCCACCATGCCCGGCTCAGCCTGCTTTCTTATACAACACTGGCTCACCTGCTCAGGGGTAGCACCTCCCACAGTGGGCTGGGCCCTCTCACGTCACCCTTCAATCAAGAAAATGCCCCACAGACATGGCCACATGCAAATCCAATAGAGATAGTTCCTCAATTGAGGTTCCCTCCACAGAGGTGTGTCAAGTTGACAATCGAAACTATCCAGCATAGATATTAAATAAAAATTCCAATTTCTGGGCTGTACTGTCTCTCTATGAGTCATTGGCCAGAGAGATCCCTGAGAACCTTCCCCCCTCAAAAATGGTATGGGCTATTGACATTACTGTTGGTTGCCCACAAGTAGTTGATAACACTCTATTGTTGAAGACACCACATACTCTGATTGCAGGACATAGAGAAACCAAGCTAGAACATGGCTGGAGGCTAGCCTAGTGGGTAGGTTATGGCTGTCGTAGTCTTGAATGAACATGAGATGCCCATCAGATTGCATTCTACATAAGGATGTTTATGCATCTAGATTGGTGCTGTTGTAAGTTTTGGGGAGAGAAGCTTCTTTTTGCAGTGGGTGGAGATTACTGCGGAGACTCACAACTGGCCAAAGTGATGAACATAAGTCACTGTTGAGTACTCAGCCCCAAACAGAACATCTGTATCACCCCTTCCAAGGCTTAGGGAACATCTCAGAAGAGGGGATGGAAAGAAGGTAAGAGCCAGAGGAAGGGTAGAGTGTGGTGGAACTTGTTGGCTATGGGACCAACACAAACTTGCACTAGATGGGGCCTGTGAACATCCTGTCATGGATGAGGGAAGGACTCCTAAGGCTACAGCATTATCTGTGGGTTTATAGGCAGTGAACGATTGGTGGGGGAGGCAGGAATGTTTTCTTCAGTGGTGTAGTCACTGATAAGGTGTAAATAACTCCTCAACCATGCTCCTATAAGCAACCTTAATGAAATTCATTGGGATAGTAAGGAAAACAAACCAGGGCTCACTGGTTAAAAGCACTGACTGCTTTTGTAGAGGACCAGGGTTTGGTTCCCAGCACCCACATGGCAGCTAACAACCATCTATAACTTCAGTTCCAGTTCTGACGCCCTCTTCTGGCCTCCACCAGCATTGAAGCACATGTCCTAGTTTATTTCTCCATTGCTGTGACAAAATACTCTGATCAATATCAACTTGGGGAGGAAAGGGTTTATTTCCTCTTATACCTCATGGGTCACAGTTCAGGGAGCCCAAGGTAGGAACTCAGGGCAGGGACCTAGAGGCAGGAGCTGGAGCACAGGCCATGGAGGAACGCTGCTTATTGACTTGCTCCCTTGGTCCCTGTTCAGCCTGCTCTCTTATGCAACACAAGCCCACCTGCCCAGGGGTAGCACCACCCACAGTGGGCTGGGCCCCCTCACATCACTCAGTAATCAAGAAGATGCCCCACAGATATGGCCCCAGAACAGTCCAATGGAGGCAATTCCCCAGTTGAGGCTCCCTCAACCCAAGTTGACACTAGAGCTACCCAGCAGAATTGACCCCTTGTCAACTTGATACACAAACACATCACTGTTAAACCATAACTTTCCAATTCTTGTCCTCATGATGTTAATATCACAACATAAAACAGTTCAACCTTAAAAGCCCCACTGTCCTTAAAACAAGTACTGTCTTGTTTCATAGGGAAGAACTGGGCACACCTAAGCAAAACCAAAGTCCAGCAAAGTAGCTCAAGGCTGGACATCTGGGATTCACTCACAATCTTTTGGGCTTCAAAGAGTTCTGGCAACTTCACTTCTCTAACTCTGCCATCCACAGCACACACAGCTCGTCTTGCAGACCCAGGCCAGCTCCATTCCACACCTACTGCTGTCCTTGGTGGTAGGCCCATGGTCCTGACATCTCCAAAAACCTGGGAACTCCACTGAAACTGAGGCTGCACCTTCACCAATTGAGGTGAATTGCCTCTTGGGGTGCAAAGCCTCAGATTCTCTCCATGACCCCTTCAATCCTGGGATCTTAACTGCAACTGAAGCTGCACTTTCACCTATGGCCTTTCCTGGCCTCTCAGGGTGCCAAGCCTCAGCTGCTCTGTGTGACCCCTTCACACTTTCAACACCAGAACCATCCAGGAGACTCTTACACATTACCAAGTCCTGCTTCCAGCTTGAGATGGAGGCTTGGGTCCCCTCTGTGTGCTGACCCTGAGGAAATACCTCCCAGAAGACTTCACCACAGTGATGCTGTTTTCTTGTTACTTATAGCTGATTTTTCAGCCCCAGCTAACCAGCATCAGTTGTCCCAGTAAAGCAAAGGTTTTACTTCAGGTTCTTCTTAATCACAGCTGATTCTTTAGGCCCAGCCGACCAGAACCCACAGATTCTCAATTCAAAATATCACATAAACAGCCCTGATAGTCTCTGCTTCCCTTTGAAGCTTCACAAGCCAGGCCTCCATTGTCCACAGCTCTTTCAGCATAACGGTTCCAAGCTCCACAGCAACAAACTCTAAGTTCTCAACGGCTTTTCCAGCCCAAAGTTCCGAACACTTCCGCAATCTCCTAAAAACACCAAGGTCAGGACTGTCACAGCAATGCCCCACTCTCTGGTACCAATTTCTGTCCTAGTTTGTTTCTCCATTGCTGTGATGAAACACTCTGACCAATGTCAACTTGGGGAGGAAAGGGTTTATTTTATCTTACATCTCCTGGGTCACAGTTCATCACAGTAGGAACTCAGGGCAGGAACCTGGAGGCAGGAGCTGGAGCACAGGCCATGGAGGAAGGCTGCTTACAGAGTTGCTCCCCTGACCCCTGTTCAACCTGCTTTCTTATGCAACACAGGCCACCTTCCCAGGGGTGGCACCACCCACAGTGGGCTGTGCCCTCCCACATTAGTCAACAATCAAGAAGATGCCCCACAGACATGACCACAGGCCAGTCCAGTGGAGGAAATTCCCCAATTGAGGCTCCCTCAACCCAGGTATGTCAAGTTGACACTAAAGCTATCCAGCACAACATGGTACACTTACATGCAGGCAAAACTCATAAATATAAAATAAAAATGGGGGGCTGGAAAGATGGCTCAGCAGTTAAGAACACTGACTGTTCTTGCAGAAGATCTGGGTTCGGATCCCAACACCCACATGGCAGCTAACAACTGTATGTAACTCCAGTTCCAGGGGATCCAACAGCCTCTTCTGTCCTCCGTGGGCACTGCACGACATGGGTGCACTTACCTACATGCAGGCATAACACTCATACACATAAAATAAAGATAATAAAATAAAATAAATTACAAACCCCACAAAAAGTAAACATAGGGGATGAAGAGATAGCTTAGTAGTTAAGAACACTTGGTGCTCTTGAAGAGGACCAATATTTGGTTCCCAGTGCCCACATGGCGGCTAGCAGCTGCCCATAACTACATTTCCAGGGGATCCAATGCCCTCTTCTTGCTTCTACAGGCATTGCACACATGGGTACACATACATACATGCACACAAAGCATTCATATACACAAAAATAAATATGTCAAAAATTTAAAAAATTTTTTTGTCTTTTTTTGAGACAGGGTCTTCCTGTAGCTCCAGCTGGTCTGGAACTCGCTGTGTAGACCAGGCTGGCCTTGAACTTACAGAGATCTGCTTTCTTCTGCCTCTTGAGTGCTAAAAACTTCTAAAAAAATTTTTTTTTGGTCTTTTTGAGACAGGGTCTCCCTGTAGCCCCAGCTGTCCTGGAACTCACTATGTAGACCAGGCTGGCCTTGAACTCACAGAGATCCGCCTGTCTCTGTCTCCCAAATGCTGGGATGAAAGGTGTATGCCACCACGCCCAGCTCTAAACTTAAAATATTTTTAATGTAAACATTAAACAGGATGTAGTAGCACATGCATGTTATCCTAGCAGAGACAGGAAGATCAATGTACAATCCAGACCAATCCAGTCTAACAGACAGTTCCAGGCCATCCTTGAATTAAACGACAACAACAAACTAGTTGAAAGCCCGTACCTGTTCCTTACCAGTGTTCTGCTCAAGTATATTTTGTTTTCCATTTCTCAAACAGAGCACCTCTTTTTAATAAATGCTTAATCCTCTTCTCCCAAACATGGTATTCAAATATATTTGTTGCACCCTGATCCTGCGACCCCCAATGACCACCAAGGAGTCCGGAGAGTATGCAAAAGCAAAGAGCCTTTATTTGGGCTTAAGCTCGGGCCCTCAGATTTCACCGACCTAGCGGATCCGTACTGAGCGCCCCACTCTAGGGTGGGGCAGGGTTTTATAGGGAAGTTTCACAGACGCCCACACGTGCCAAGTATCCTTTAAAATGATTGGATGGTCCTATGCCCTCAGTAAGGGGAGGATTCTTATTGGTAGGGGCTGTCTTTAGGGCATTGGAATGTGCTGTTATCTGTGGGGCCAGAAGTTTCTGTTTTTACCTTATAAGGCTGCTATATGCCTGGGCTTGCTTGATCTAAAGCTTTCCGGGTTGGGGGTGGTAGCTTAAGATTACAACACGCCTGAAACAGCTAGTCAAAATGGAGTTAGCGCTGTCTTAAGCCAAGCAGATTACAGAAGCAGAAAGAAGTGGTTAGACAAGTCAGGGTCCCACATATTTACTCCTCCAAGATGGTCTTCTCTCCCACCCTGAAGGCTCTCTGCTCCTTGTAGCTGTAGCCGCCGCTGCCTCTTCTTCTCTCACTTGCCTGCTCTTTTCTTCAGCAAAGGCAGGCTTTCATACCCAGCTGTGCAGTCTCTACACATGACAGCCTCTTCCTTCCCCCATTAAACTTTCTCTCTCATGATTTACTTTCTTTTTTTTTTTCCTAGTCAAAAGTTCTTTCTCAGGCTGGAGAGATGGCTCAGTGATTAAGAGCACCAGCTGCTCTTGCAGAGAATCTGGGTTCAGGTCCCAGTACCCACAACAACCATCTGTAACTTGAGTTCCAGGGAATCTGATGCCCTCTTCTGACCTCTGTGGGCATTGCACAGCATGCATGCACTTACATACAGATAGGCAATGTACTCATACACATAAAATAAAAATAATAAATAAAATGTTTTAAAAAGTTCTTTCTTGTCAGGCGTGTTGGTGCGTGCCTTTAATCCCAGCACTCAGGAGGCAGAGGCAGGCAGATCTCTGTGAGTTCAAGGCCAGCCTGCTCTACATAGTGAGTTCCATGACAGCTGGGGCTGCAGGGAGACCCTGTCTCAAAAAGGTCAAAAATAAATAATAAGTTCTTTCTCACACTCTTCTGTTGTCTCTCTGTGCTTGGCCTCATGCTGTCTCCCACTCTGTGACTGTCCTTTCCCAGCCCTATTCGTCACGGTACTTGGTCTTCTTCCTCTCTCCTGCAATTCATCTTGCCATTAGCACACTGTAATCTCTTCTCCACACTCCACACTCCAACCCTTGACTCACGACCTCTACCTTCTTTCCTATTCTCCCCCAGCCTTACACAAGGGTAATCTTTTTTTCATGTATTTTGTTTATTTTTATTTCATGTGTTTGTGTGTATTGCCTGCATGTATGTAAGAGCACTGTGTTGTGCAATGCCTGAGGAGGACAGAAAGGGCCATTGGCCATTGAATTCCATAGAACTAGAGTTTCGAACAGTTGTTAGCTGCCCTGTGGGTGCTGGGATTCGAACCTGGGTCTTCTGCAAGAACAGTCAGTGTTCTTAACCTCTGAGCCATCTCTTCATCCCTAAACAAGGGTAATCTTTAGGACGCATACTTATACTATAAAGCCCAGCCACATCCACCTTTGCACGTACCCACCCACAGTGGCTTCACCCTGGGTCCTTCTCTTCTGTGAATGAAGCCTGTGGACAGTCTCTTGTCAGGAAACCAACAAGGGCACAAAACAAAAAACAAACTCTCTGCAAAACATGAGCATCCAAATAAGCTCCCATGAGCAAGTTTTGAAGGAAGTTGAGTTAATCAACCCCTTAAGGATGATTAAAATTTTAGTGTTCTGGGTCTCTAAGGCCTGAGGCTTTGTGGGAGTTGAGAGGGAAAGGTCTCCCATCTTCACACTAGATTGCAACTTGGCTTCTGCAATAATAGCGTCCTTGGAGACAAAGTCACCTCTATGTTTCCCAAGGACCTCAAAGACCTTCTTTCCCCGTCTCCTTGTTTGCCTGTGGTCTTCCTGATCACTTCCTCTCTGTGTGACTCTCTTCATCTTATTTTCCTGCTGTCTGTCTTTCTCTGATCTGTCTTTCCCTCTAGCTCTCAGACCACTCCCTCTCTGTGTTCCTGTCAGTTGCCTCTGTTCCCCATCTCCCCTTCTCTGGTTCCTGCCATGTTCCTGCCTTGCAGCATCTGTCTGCCTGTCTTTGTGTGTCTGTGTCTGTTCACCTCTGAAGATTTTCCTCATCTCTGTCACATGAACTGGTTTGACTCATGACATTCTCTCTTTAATCTGTTTCCTGCCGTGGGCCTCCTGAAAAATTCCAGAATCAGAGCCTTGGATATTCATGATAAAGGGGACTAATAAATTCCAGGTAAAATCATTGGTGGAGGAGTGTTAACTTTGTAGCACAGGCCAGGCTTGAACTCATGATGTTCCTGCCTCAGCAGGATTACAGACAGGAACCACCATGCCCAGCCTTTGTCCCATTTTTCTGAGAGCCCCATTCAGCCCATTTGCTAGGAAAGCCATGAGCTGCAGAAGAGCAGATAATCAGCAAAGATACCGAAGGAAGACTTGAGGTGACCACAGCTTCCCCTTTCAAACAGTATTAAAGTTATCAGAGGAGAGACAGATATCAAGGCCTGAAGAGGTGAAGCAGGCAGGATGGCTGCCTTTAGATGCAGGCTCACAGCAAGCCAGAGCCTCAGATTTGGATGGTGAGTCTTTAGCTGGATGGAACCCATGGGACCCAGCATGCCAAGTCAGAGGGAGCATGGGGGTACAGTAAGTCTGTGAGTGGTCTTCCTTCCTTCCTTCTTTCCTTCCTTCCTTCCTTCCTCACTCCCTCTCCCCTCCCCTCCTTCCTTCTTTCCTTCCTTCCTTCTTCTGCATCATAACACCACAGAAAGCATCACATTGCAGGTCAAAGGGTGAGAGACTGTGATAGGAGAACTCACTGTCCATTCAAGAAGGCCAAGAGCTTGTGACCTTGACACCTCTTGAAGGCTCCACCTCCCAGGATCAATCAAATTTCAGTCCTGAAGATAACATTTAAACACCACACCACATGTAATTTAGTGTCTTTCCTTACTATCCACAAAGAACCAAATAGAAAATACGCAAATTCCTATAAAACTACATTTCTTTCTTTCTTTGGCAGTGCATATGTGGAGGTCAGAGGATGGTTTTCAAAAGTCAGTTCTCTTCATCCACCGTTTGGTTCCTGGGGCTCCAATTCAGGTCTTCAGGCCTCTGACAATTGAGCCACCTCCCCAGCTCAATCACTCTCACCTCTCTCTCTCTCTTTCTCTCTCTCTCTCTCTCTCTCTCTCTCTCTCTCTCTCTCTCTCTCTGTATATCTATCTTTTTTTCTATTTGTG
>NW_008332816.1:429701-437071 GCF_000622305.1 Nannospalax galili
CAATTCCAGGGGTCCACCACCATGCCTAGTTCATGCTTTTCCAACACCGAATCATTGCCTGAAACAGGCGCTCTAATTCACGTGGTGTGTAGGATGTGTCCAACGCTGCTCTAAATGACATGCGTTTTATCCTTAGACTCCTTTGGGCAGACACTGTGACTGTCCTGTGTCACTGAGAAGTTCCTGAGGCCCGGAGAGCTTCGTCGAGGCCTCTGCAGATGGAGCCCCGCACACCCAGCCCTGGGGTCAACCTCACCTCGGTGCTGGAGTTCGTGCTCCTGGGGGTCACATTCACGTGGTGTGTAGGATGTGTCCAACGCTGCTCTAAATGACATGCGATTTATCCTTAGACTCCTTTGGGCAGACACTGTGACTGTCCTGTGTCACTGAGAAGTTCCTGAGGCCCGGAGAGCTTCGTCGAGGCCTCTGCAGATGGAGCCCCGCACACCCAGCCCTGGGGTCAACCTCACCTCGGTGCTGGAGTTCGTGCTCCTGGGGGTCACCAACAGGCGGGACCTACAGCTCCTGCTGTTCGCCGTGCTCCTGGTCACCTACCTGCTGACCCTGCTGGGCAACCTGACCATCATCACCCTGACCTTGGCGGACCGCCGCCTCCACACCCCGATGTATTACTTCCTGCGCCACTTCTCGCTGCTGGAGGTGGGCTTCACGTCCACCGTGTCACCGCAGATGCTCACCCACCTGCTCACCGCCCGCAGGACCATCTCCCGCAACTGCTGCTTCGCACAGATGATGCTCTACTTCACCTTGGGCGCCGTCGAGACCCTGCTGCTGGCGGTGATGTCCACCGACCGCTTTCTGGCCATCTGCCGGCCCCTGCGCTACCCGGCTCTCATGACGCCCCACGTCTGCAGCGCCCTGGTGCTGGCCTGCTGGCTCGCCAGCCTCCTGGTCCTGCCAGGGCTGTTCGCTTGGATGCTGTCGCTCCCGTTCTGTGGCCCGCACGTCCTCAATCACTTCTTCTGCGACAGCTCCCCTTTGCTGGAGCTGGTGTGCGCCGACACCAGGCGTCTGCAGCTGGTGGCCTTCCTGGTGGCCGTGTGCACACTTCTGGTGGCCACGCTGGTCACCGCCATGTCCTACGCCTGTATCATCATCAGCATCGTGCGCCTGCCTGCGGCTGGGGGCCGCGGCAAGGCCTTCTCCACCTGCTCCGCACACCTGCTGGTGGTGTCCCTGTCCTACGGGAGCTGCATCTTCATGTACCTCAACCCCACGCAGACTGGCCGGGTGGACGCGAACAAAGGAGTGGCTTTCTTCAACACCACCGTGTCCCCCCTCCTGAACCCCTTCATCTACTGCCTCCGGAACCAGCTGGTCCACAAAGTGGGCAGGGATTTGTTACTCAGGGGGAGAGAGATTTCTTCCAAGGTATCCAGATTGTAAGGTTTGCAAACTACAGTTAGTGGCTTGCTCCTGTATTAATAATCTATGTATTTTGGTGTGACTTGAATATAGGGCCATATTCATTGCTAGGCTCCTGTTCTAGCACTCAGCTGCATCCAGAGCTGTCTTTCAGCTTCTTATTTTATTTTTTCTCTCTTTTTTTTTCTATAATTTATTTAGAATTTCATACTTTTGCACTTAGGGTGTTCTGATCAAATCCATGCCCACTGCCGCCCGCCAACTCCTCCTGTAGCTCCCTATCACTTTTTCCTGACAACTTCATGTACTCTTTCTTCTTCTTTTATTTTTTCATGGCTTTTTGGCTTCTCTAACAGCTTTTATGGCTTTTTGGCTACTCTAACAGCCTTGCTTCTGAAGAGGTAACCCTAAAATCTTTTCAGGATTAGATAAAAACTCCCAAATACTTTTGACATATTTGGCCTTTGGAACAGAGTATGTTGCTAAGAAGCCCAAGGACATTGTGAGTTTTAGCAAGAAACTGGCTACATTTCTTTGGGGCCTTTTTACCCTAACTGCCTAGCCAATTCCTACCTCCTATTCTTATCACATCATCCTCTGAAGAGGTTACCCAAATTGCCGATAGGGAATTGAGATGCAGACTGCTCTGGCTTCTTCCATGCTGAACAGGGATGCAGGGTGAGGCAACTGGGGAACCCCTTCAGTGGGTCTATCTGAAAGACTCCCAAATTGTGTAACCCTTACCACCATGTGGAGGCAGGATCTGGCTACCCTCAGGCAGTACTCTGAGTTCGCAGCCCCTATGCCAGAGGGAGGCCAGAACCCAGGCTCTCTGGCTATCTGCTGAGATCTCAGCTACTATAATGATGGAGGTCAGAGCCCAACCCTCAGGCTATCTGCCTCGACTTCTTATTTTATTTTTATTTTTATTTATTTTTTCTTTTTTTATGTGTATGAATTTATTGCCTGCATGTATGGGAGAGCGCCCATGTCGTGCAATGCTGCAGAGGTCAGAAGAGGGCTTCGGATTCCCCTGGAACTGGAGTTAAGGACAGTTCGTAGCTGCCATGTGGGCGCTGGGAATCAAACCCAGGTTGTCTGCAAGAGCAGTCAGCACTCTTAACTGCTAAGCCATCTCTCCAGCCCCGACTTCTTATTTTAATGTACTGTCTTTAACTTGCTGAAGCTGACCTTGAACTCATCCTGTAGACAAGGCAGCCCTTGGCATTTCTACCCTCTTCCAATCTCCTGAGCCGCCAGGATTAGCATTTTCACCAGGCCTGGCTGGTTATGTAAAAATGGAGGCATTTGGGGCTCCAAAGGTGGCTCAGCAGTTAAGGGTATTTGCTGTTCTTCCAGAGGACCAGGGTTTGGTTCCCAGTACCCACACAGGCTAATACCTGCCCTTAACTCCAGTTCCAAGGGATCTGATGCCCTCTTCTGGCCTTTCAAGGACACCTGGCTGCAAAGCCACCATGCTCAGGTGTGGTGCATTTACATACACGCAAGCAGAATACTCATGCACTTAAAATAAAAATAAAAAGTAAGGCCTGGTGGCACGTTTAGTCCCAGCACTCAGGAAGCAGAGGCAAATGGATCTCTGAGTTCAAGGCCAGTCTGGTCTACATAGCAAGTTCCAGACCAGCTGGGGCTATAGGAGACCCTGTCTCAAAAAGATAAATAAATAAATAAATAAATAAATAAATAAATAAATTTAATGGAAGCCTTTTAATTTGAGTAGGGGAGGCAAGAACAAAGTGAAACATTTCAACTAATTAAAAAAAATTTTAATTTATTTTATGTATATGAGTGCTCTGTCTGCATGTATGTAAATGCACCCATGTTGTGGAACGTCCAGAGAGGACAGAAGAGGGCGTTGGATTCCATGGAACTGGAGATATGGATGGTTGTTAGAGCCCATGTGGGTGCTGGGATTTGAACTCGGGTCCTCTGCAAGAACAGCCAGTGCTCTTAACTGCTGAGTCATTTCTCCATCCCCAGTCCAACTTATTTTAAGGCTGATGGTGCCAGGCATGGTGTTACATGCCTGTCACCCCCGAACTCTGGAGGCTGAGTCAAGAGGATTACTCAACAGTTGTAGATCAGTGTGGGCTACAGAATGATAAACTTTCTGGAAAAATAAATAAATAAAAGAACAATGGTGAAATAAAGGTATTTCAAATAAATAACGAGAATTTGATGCTTTTAGACATACATCCATTCGAAAGAAATGGAGCAGCGACTCAGATTTTCAGGAAGGAGTAAGGGGCTCTCAGTCCAGGCTGTTTCCTTTCACAGTTATACTTACTTGTACTTAGTTTTACTATTCCCACCTCACCCACACAGGGTCTCACTATGTAGCACCAGCTGACCTGGAACTCATAATGTAGACCAGGCTGGCTTCAAAGTCACAGAGATCTGCCTGTCTCTGCCTCCTGAGTGCTGGGATGAAAAGTGTGTGCCACCACACCACCCATTTTTTAACATTTTAAAAATACTTTTTGTGTGTGTGTGTGTGTGTCTATGTATGCATGCCTGTGTGTATGTGTATTACATGCATGTCCACAGGAGGCAGAAGAGGGTGTTGGATCCCCTGGAACTGGAGTTACAGGTGTTGTGAGCCACCACATGGGTGCCAGGAACTGAAACTGGGTCTTCTACAAGAACAGCAAGTGCTCTTAACCCTGAGACATCTCTCCAGCTCCCATTTTTACTTTAAATATATTTAATTTCTCTTAGATTCTATTCCACATATGGAATATTATCAAATTACTTAGAAAAAATAGGAATCAATTTATAATTACTTTAAAATAGTCTTTCAATATTACGTGTTAAAAAATCACTTTTTCTCTATAGATAGTTTTCATGAAGTATTTGAAGGGTTACCGCATCCTCCCATGTGCTAGGCAAGAACTTTCCAACTGAGATACATCCTCCAGCTGCCTTTACACTTTTAAAATTTTAGATATTTTAGGAGCTGGAGAGATGATTCAGTGGTTAAGTGCACTCACTCTCGCTGCTCTGGCAGATAACCTGGGTTCAGTTCCCAGCACCCATGTGGCAGCTAACGACCATAGGTAACTCCAGTTCCAGAGGATCTGCTGCCCTCTTTTGGCCTCTGGGGCACTGTACACATGTGGTACACTACATATATGCAGGCAAAACATTCACATATACAAAAATAATTCTCCCTGTAGCCCCAGCTGGCCTGGAATTCATTATGTAGACTAGGCTGGCCTCCATTTCACAGAGATCCACCTGCCTCTGCTTCCTGATTGTGGGCTTAAAGGCATGCACCACTATGGCTGGCCCCCAATAAAATATTTTTAAAAAATATTTGAAAGCCAAAAAATAAAACTGAAAACAAGCAAACAAAATAAAGCAGAGAGATGGAGGAGGGCACCCAGTGTCCACATCTGGTGTCCACATACAGAGCATAAGTACGCACACATACCCACAGACATGTAGACACACAGACACACACACAGATGCACACAAACCCATGCACAGACACACACAGAGACACACAGAGACACAGACATACACACAGACACAGACACACACACACACACACACAGATACACAGACACAGAAACACACAGAGACACAGACACACCACACACAGATACCTTATAGACATTGGCACCACACATGCCCATATACATACAGACACACAGATACCACACACACCCCACATAGACACATCACATACAGATACCTCATATAGACATACCACACACACACAGACACACCATACATACACCACATACATGCACGTCACACAGATACCACAGACACACAGGCCGCACAGACACACTATACATACCCCACAGACACACCACATACAGAGACACCACACATAGACACCACATAGACATAGTCATCACACAGACATACACATATAGACACACCATACACAGATACCACACAGACATGCAGAGATACCACTAAGACATACACACACACCCTACACAGACACCACACACTCCCACACAGACACACAGACACAGACCTCCCCACACACAGATATACCACACACACACATCACACATACAGAGACATACTTCACACACAGGCCCAGCAGACACTCCTCCACATATACCACACAGACATTGAAACACATGTGTACAAAACAAATAAATGATAGTATCGTTTGAATATGTAACTGATACAACAACATAAATAACTTTTTCTTTTAAATATTTTTTGGATTCCTAGGGCTGGAGAGATTGCTCAGTGGTTAAGAGCACTGACTGCTTTTGTTGAGGACCCAGGTGTGGTTTCCAGCACCCACATGGCAGCTCACAACTGTCTGTAACTCCAGTTCTAGGGGAAGTGATGCCCTCTTCTGGCCTCCACAGGCACTGCATGTATGGGTGCACTTACATACATGTGGAAACAAACATACACATGAAATAAAAATAATTTTTTCTAATTCCTTGACCATGTCATACATGTATATAGAAAATTTTGGTCATTTTCACCACCAACCCATTATCTTCTCTTATTCTCCTCCCATTCCCTTTGGACCCCTTCTTCCACCTAGGTACCCCTCCCATTTTCATGACTTAAAAAAATATTTTATTTAACTTTATATGTATATGTGTGGTGTATATGCACCACATGCTTACAATACCTGTGAAGGCCTGAAGAGGGTATCTGAATCCTTGGAACTGGAGTTATGGACCATTGTGAGCTGCCATGTGGGTGCTGGGAACCACACCTGGGTCCTCTAGAAGAGCATTCTGTGCTCTTAACCCCTGAGCCATCTCTCCAGCCCCCCTTTTCTGACTTAAAAAAATTTATGGCCCTTTGTGTGTAATTAAGGCAGCCTGCATGAGTGTGGTTGGGGCTAGACCACTAAAGAAAATGCCTGAAACTCACAGAGATCCACCTGCCTCTGCCTCCTGAGCACTGAGATTAAAGGCAGGCACCACCACTCTGACTTTTTTTTTTTCCATTTTTTTGAGATCAGGTGTTACTATGTAGCTCTGGTAGGCCTGGGACTCACTTGAAGACCAAGTTGGTCTGACACCCAGAGCCTGCCTCTGCCTCCCCAGTACTGGAGTTAAAGATGTGCACTCACTGCCCCCAGCCTCCCATTCCTCCCCCTGGCCACAAGGTCAATTGTAAACCTGTTTGTTTATTATAATTGACTTACTCATTTTTGCAGTGCTGGGTGTATTAGTTACTTTGCGTTGTTGTGACCAAGCACTTGATAAGAAGCAGTTTAGAGGAGGAAGGATTTATTCTGGATGACAGTTCATTCCATCATGTTGGGCAGACATGGTGGCAGAGGTAGGAGGTAGGAGACTGCTCATGTTGCCTTCACCAGAGTGGTGCACAGAAAATGGGGGTGTTGTAGAGCCTTGTGCAGCAATTTTCTCCAAACTGAAACATTCCCTCCAGGAGAGAGGAAGGAGGTTGACCAAAAACAAACCTCACAAGTCAGAGAAAGCGAAATTAAGATTCCTGAGACCCCTCCCCAAGGTTCCAGGAACAGCAAACAACTGCTGGGCGTAGGGGGAGTCCACTGGCCAGCCAACTGCCTGGAGAGGACTCTGAGCTGTCAACCCGCAAGTCCTGCCCTGCAGGGAGCTCCAGGATTCCAACTTTCAAGAGTCAGTCACCCATGCTGGGGTGGGCTTTTTGGTGATTCAGTTGCCTCTCACCTCACCTCTCACCTCACCCAGGTTCCTGTTGCTGGAGAAAACCAACCAAATGTGGAATTAATGAACTCTGTTCTCAATATAACTTTGTTCTGTGTGGTAGATGAGTAAGTTCTAACACATGTATTTGACAAGAACCCTATGTACTCCTAATAGTAAGTGCGCTTGTTGATGTGTGTAGACATACAATTAGGATTTGGAAGCATATACCTGTTCTCAAATCATAAAGGCCACTCTGAGCTCAGTCTCAGGCTGAGATAAGCCCAGGCAGACAACCAGAAAATGCCAGAAAACACTGCCTCTTAGAGCCTTTAC
>NW_008332816.1:437804-440941 GCF_000622305.1 Nannospalax galili
TGGGGATCAAATCCAGGGCTTTGTACATGCTGGATAATTATTTTGCCACTAAGTTACATCCCCAATTTTTTTTTTTCTGTTTTTTTGGTCTTTTTGAGACAGGGTCTCCCTGCACCTGTCCTGGATTCACTATGGAGACCAGGCTGGCCTCGAACTCACAGAGATCCGCCTGCCTCTGCTGGAATTTAAGGCACGCTCCACCATGCCTGGTTCACATCCTCAACTCTTACCAGATGTGTCCAACCCACAGCCTGTGGCCAAGGACAGCTATAAATGCAGTACAGTGCAGCATCATAAACATTTGAAACGCAAGAATTGTGTGTGTGTGTGTGTGTGTGTGTGTGTGTGTGTGATTTTGTAACTCAATTTTGTGGTTCTCCAGCAGGAACTTTGTAGACGACAACTTCCGATCTCAAGGTTGAAAGGTTGGACACGCCTAAAGTGTTTTTTTTGGTCTTTTTGAGACAGGGTCTCCCTGGAGCCCCAGCTGGCTTGGGACTCGCTATGTAGACCAGACTGGCCTTTAACTCAGAGATCTGCCTGCCTCTGCCTCCCAAGTACTGGGATTAAAGGCGTGCGCCAACAGGCCTGGCTGCCTGAAAGGTTTTTTTGAAAAGCCTTAGCTCAGCCAGACGTAGGACCTGTGGGCCCTGCTACTTGGGAAGCTGAGGCAGAAGGATCATATAAACCCAAGAGTTTGAGGCCAGCATGGAAAATGTTTTGAGACCTTTACCTGAGAAAAGAAAAAGAAACAGGATCAGATTGTGTAAAACGCTAGGGCAGTGTGGTTTTCTTCCGTGTTGGCTTTTTTTCAGTCAGGGTCTCAATGGAGCGCAAACTCGGTAGAACACAGAGCAATTCTGCCTCAATCTTTTAAATGCAGAGATTACAGGTGTGTGCCACCAGGCACAGAGGTGATACGACTTTATTCAGGCTTCAAAAAGAAGCATGCCTAATTTCTGCTTGCTTTCTTGTCTTTGTTTGTTATTGGAGACAAGGTCTCACTATATTCTTGGTTGGCCTGGAACTCCCTGTGTAGACCAGGGTGGCCTCAAATTCACAGAGATCTGCTAGTCTCTGCCTCCTGACACTGGGACTAAAGGTGTGCATCACTACAATGTTTTGTTGGAGCTTTTTCCTTTTAAATATTTTATTTATTATTTTTATTTTATGTCTATGAGTGTGTTGCCTGCATGTATGTTAATGCACCCGTGTAGTCCAGTGCCCAAGGAGGTCAGAAGAAGGCATCAGATTCCCCTGGAACTGGAGTTACAGATGGTTGTTAGCTGCCGTATGGTTGCTGGGACTCCAAGTGGGTCCTCTGCAAGAGCAGCCAGTGCTCCTAACCACTAAGCCATCCCTCCAGATCCAGGTTTTTTTTTTTTTAAGATTTATTTTATTGGGCCTGGAGGGATGGCTCAATGGTTAAGAGCACTGGCTGCTCTTGCAGAGAACTGGGCTTCAGTTCCCAGCACCCACATGGCAGCTAACAACCATCTGTAACTCCAGGTCTAGGTGATTCAACACCCTCTTCTGACCTCCATGGGCACTGCACACATATGATGCACCTACATACATGCAGGCAAAACACTCATACACATAACTTTAAAAAAATTATTATTTTTTATATGTGTGTGTGTTGCCTGCATGTATGTAAATGCACCTGTGTCATGCAATGCCAACAGAGGACAGAAGAGGCTGTCAGATCCCCTGTAACTGGAGTTACAGACAGTTGTTAGCTTCCATGTGGATGCTGGGATTCAAACCTGGGTCTTCTGTAAGAACAGCCAGTGTTCTTAACTGCTAAGCCATCTCTCCAGCCCACACATAACATTTTTAAGCAATTAAAAAGAGCCAGGCATGGTGGCACATGCTTTTAGTCTCAGCAGTCAAGAGGCAGAGGTAGGCAGATCTCTGTGAGTTCAAGGCCAGCCTGGACTACATAGTGAGTTCCAGGCTAGCTGGAGCCACAGGGAGACCCTGTCTCAAAAAGACTCCCCCCCCCAAAATTAAAAAGAAATTCATTTTATTGTTTATTTATGTGTATGTTTGTGTGTCTGTGGGCCCCACAGGCCAGAAGAGGGTGTGAGAGCCCATGGAGCTGGAGTTTCAGGTGATTGTAAATCACTGATGTGGATGAACTGAGTTAAACTCTGGTCCTCTGGGAAAAGGAGCAAGTGCTTGGACTAAAGGTGTGCACCACCACGCCCGGCTAAAAAGGAAGTAGTTTTTTTTTAAAAAAAATTATTTATTATTTTTATTTTATGTGTATGCGTGTATTACTTGCATATAGGTAAGTGCACCCATGTCATGCAATGCCTGCAGAAGTCAGAAAGAGGTGGTCGGATCCCCTGGGACTGGAGTTATGGTCAGTTGTTAGCTGCCATGTGGGTGCTGGGATTTGAACCTGGCTCTTCTGCAAGAACAACCAGTGTTAACCACTGAGCCACCTCTCCAGCCCAGAAGGAAGTACTCTTAACAGATAAGTCATCTCTCCAGCCCTGAGGTATCTCAAGATGGCCTCAAGCTCACTTTGTAGCCAGAGATGACCTTGATCTTTCTGCTTCCATCTCCCAAGTGCTAGGGTTGTAGGTGTGCTCCACCACAGCTGGCGCCAGCATCCCTAATCTAATTACCAAGAAGGATACAGCTCCCGTAAAATAAAGCTTCTGCTCAGCTAATGGTAGGAATAATGAGATTAGTACATAAAACTGTTGGGTCCAAGACCAGGTGTGGTGACTTTTAATCCCAGCACTCCAGATGCAGAGGCAGGTGGATCTTTGTGTGTTTGGAGCCATCCAGGGCTACATAGTGAGGCCCTGTCCAAAACAAAAACAAAAAACAAAACAGTTTTGTACAGTAAAAAAAATCCTGTTGGAGCCAGAACGATAAACAATGTTTACAGTTATTATTATTTATTTTGTCTTTTCAAGACAGGGTTTCCCTGTAGCTCTGTTGTACATCATTGACTGGACCCCAAAAAGACCACCGAGGACCCAACACACCAAAATGCAAAAGAAAAGGTTTATAGTTTATTCGGGCTTAAGCTCGGGCTCTCAGACCTCACCAACTCAACGGATCCGTGCTGAGAGCCCAGAGTAAGGGAGAGTGGAGCCTTTTATAGGTTTTAGACAAAG
>NW_008332816.1:442135-444779 GCF_000622305.1 Nannospalax galili
CGATTGTAGTTGGGAAACCATACCTGGCCAGGATCTCTTTGATTAGCTTCTTGGCTACCATGTGAGCAGTCTTATGCTTGGTTGGGCAGGCCTCAGTCCATCCAGAGAAGGTGTCTATGAATATTAGTAAATATTTATATACAAATTTTCCCTGTTTGATCTCAGTGAAATCAGTCTCCCAGTACATACCCAGTCGTGTCCCTCTGCTCCGGGATCCTGGGTTAGCATGGGATGGAGCTGAGTTGGTTAATTGGCAGGCATGACAATGCCTAACAATTTTTTCAATGGCTTGATTTCCTTCCTGAATTTTAACTTTGGCCCTTCTTAGTAAGTTTTGCATCCTTCGGGTGCCCATGTGTGATGCTTGATGTATTTTCTTGAGCAATCTTATGCCTAAATTCTGAGGTAGGATAACTTTTCCATCCATTGTCCTCCACCAGCCCTCTAGGCATTGAGTCATAGGGAGAGTGTGTATTCAGGCTAAGTCCTCGGGGCTATAGTGGGGAGTTTTAGGTAGTTCCCTTGCTCCGGGATCAACAAGAATGGGCAGGATTGTGGAGGTTAGGGTTATTTCTTTAGCTGTCCTGTCAGCCAGATTGCTTCCCTTCTGGGTGGGGTTGTTTCCTTTTTGGTGACCCGGGCAGTGGATTATGGCTAGTTTTGTTGGGCCCCAGAGGGCTTTCAGGAGGTCTAAGATCTCTTGTTTATTTTTAATAGTCTTTCCCTCTGCAGTAAGGAGGCCCCTCTCTTGATAGATGGCCCCATGAATATGGGCAGTGGCAAATGCATATCTGCTATCTGTGTAGACGTTGAGTCTCTTTTCTTTACCCATCTTTAGGGCTTTGGTAAGCGTGATCAGTTCAGCTTTTTCAGCCAATGTACCTATTGGCAGTGGCTTGGCCCAAATGACTCTCGAGGTGGTTGCGCCCACTCCCCCAGCATGCCTTTACCATTTCTGATGAAGCTGCTCCCATCCGTGTACGCGGTTTCTTCGGCGTCAGGCAAGGGAACATCCTTCAGGTCAGGTCTGATGCAATGCACCTGTGCCAGAATTTCAGTACAGTTGCGGAGTGGGTCCCCGAGATTGGGATCTGGCAACAGTGTGGCTGGGTTCAGGACCGTTGGTACCTGGAAGGTGATCCTGGGTGGATTTAGGAGCAGAGCCTGATAATGAGTTAATCGGGCATTGCTCAACCATGGATGGGGGGGTTCTTGAGCACCCCCTCAAGGACATGAGGGGTTGCCACAAGGAGGTCCTGTCCCAGGGTTAACTTGTTAGCATCCTTAACCAGCAGGGCCACTGCTACTATAATTCGCAGGCAGGGGGGCATCCAGCTGCTACAGGGTCTAATTTCTTTGATAGGTATGCAATAGGTCTCTTCCAGGGGCCTACTCTCTGGGTGAGGATCCCTTTTGCAATACCTTTATGTTCATCCACATATAGACAGAAAGGTTTACTTATGTCTGGTAGTCCTAGGGCAGGGGCCTCTAAGAGCTTGCGTTTTAGGGTTTCAAAGGCCTCTTGCCTTTCCTGCATCCAGTTGAAGTCCTGTCCTTCTTCGGTAGCCTCATATAGGGGTTTTGCAATTTCAACAAACCCAAAATCCAGAGGTGGCAGAACCCCGTGGTACCCAGGAATTCCCTCACCTGTTTTCTGGAGGTCAGTGTAGGTATCTTTAGCACAGTCTCTTTGCGGGCCTTAGTCAACCACCGCTGCCCCTCCTTGAGGATGTACCCTAGGTAAGTCACTTCTTGCAGACATATCTGAGCGTTTTTTGCTGAGGCCCGGTATCCCAAGTCCCCAAGTATGTGGAGTAAGTCCTCTGTCCCCTCCAGGCAGGACTTCTGGTCCGGTGCGTGATCAATAAGTCATCTATATATTGTAACAGGCTTATGTTGGGGTATTGGGCTCTGTACTCACCCAGATCTTCATGCAGGGCCTCATCGAACATAGTTGGAGAATTTTTAAACCCTGAGGCAGTTGCATCCAGGTCAGCTGGCCATTGATTCCTGCCTCCAGATCATGCCATTCGAAGGCAAAGTAGGGCTGACTGCTGGGAGCTAGTGGCAGGCTGAAGAAGGCGTCCTTGAGGTCCAGAACTGTATACCATTGCCAATCTGGTGGCAGGGTACTGAGTAACATATAAGGGTTGGGGACAGTGGGATGAATGTCAATGACTCTCTTGTTCACCACCCTCAAATCGTGTACCCGTCTATATTCCCCGGATTGGGGCTTTTTGACAGGCAGGAGTGGGGTGTTCCAGGCAGACTGGGTCGTTCTCAGCACCCCCAGTCCCATTAATCTTCAGATATTTGGAGTAATTCCACGTTTTGCCTCTAGGGGCATAGGATACTAGCGCACTTTAACAGGGTCCGCCCCTGCTTTGAGTTCAACATATACAGGAGGCCTGTGTCCCGCCAGACCCATACCCCGTTTCTGCCCAGGCTCGGGGAAATTTTTGGAGCCAATCTGATATATCAGGGTTAGGTTGAATCGGCTCTTGATGGAGTCTATATTCCTCAGTCAGGTCGTTGGTGACTAAAACCTGAATCAGTGCCCCATCGTGAAGCAGGGTGGCTCCTTTAGCTGTGAAGTGGATTTGTGCCCTCATTTTTGACAATAAGTCTCTGCCCAGAAGAGGGT
>NW_008332816.1:445206-466308 GCF_000622305.1 Nannospalax galili
CTGCTGATGAGCTCCCTCTGTACTAGGGGTTGGTTGCCAATAATATCTCTCTGAGGTCCTTCTTGTGGCGGGCCTGTTGTCTCTCCAAGACCCTGGTCAGGCTTGCTTCCTGTCTTTTTTTTTTTTTCCCTTTGCTTTGTTCTGCTGTCTCCCTTCTATTATGTACCTTTTCTGCCACTGCTATTAAGTCCCTAAGGTTCTTTTCTCCTAGTCTATCTAAAGACTGTAACTTTCTCTTGATGTCAGGGACTTCCTGGTTAACAAAAGCAAACATCACAGTTTGAGCTGATTCCTCCGCTTCTGGGTCATGCGGAGTGAACTGCCAGAAGGCATCTTATAACCTCTCTAAGTATGGGGCTGGGCTCTCTTCAGGCCCCTGTCTGACATCATAGACCTTAGACATATTGGTGGGTTTTTGAGCTGCTATTTTGAGACCCACTAACAGAGTCTGGCAGTAGACCAGGAGCCTCTCCTTACCTTCTGCCATGTTGCAGTTCCAGTTGGGATGGCTAGGGGGAAAGCTGGCATTAATGATGCCTGGGTCTGTGATAGGGTCCCCGGTGGGGCCCGGAACCAATTTCCGGGCTGCCTCCAGGATCCTGTTTCACTCCTCAGTAGTGAACAGGACACTCAGGAGCTGGTGGCAATTGTCCCAGGTGGGCTGGTGAGTGAAGAGAACAGTTTTCAACAAGTTAATCAAGTCCCTGGGGTTTTCAGAGAAAGGTGCATTCTGTGAGCGCCAATTGTAAAGATCACTGGTGGCAAAGGGCCAGTAATGAAAGCGATGATTGCCCTCTCCATCTGGGGGCCTCGCTGGCCAGAGGGGGAGGACAATGGTGTCAGGCTGGGGGGCTGCCCCCCTCCGGCTCTGTGTGGCCTGCGCAGGTCCCTGTGGAGGCGAGGGTGGCTCCTCAGGGTTAGGAGGCGGGGCCTGCACTTGTGGTGCTGTTGGCGGGGTGCCCATCTGAGAGGAGTAGGGAGAATGGGTTTCTCTTCTGCCTTTGGTCTGAGAGGGAGGACCTGCAGAGGTGGAGGGGGAGCAGTTGGATTAATCGGGGGAAGGAAGGACTTGACCCAGCTGTGGGGGCCATCGGGTCGTTCAATGAGGCCTCGCCAGGTCATGATGTATGGGATCTGGTCCTGGTGGCCCGTCCATGGGCAGAAGATGTGGTCCTCTACCCTGGAAATCAAACTCAGGTTAAAAGTCCCTTCAGGGGGCCATCCAACATTGAAGGAGGGCCAATCAACCGAACATAAAGTTGTCCATTTCTTTTTCTTTACATCTACACTATTGTTATGGACAATCATCTTAATGTCCCCACAATGGACTAGTGTAAGATCTAGAGGGGAACAACAAAGAAATTAGAATGAAGATCACAAGACACAAGAACGACACAGACAAACAGAGGGCCCAGAATAAACTACCACGGCTTTCAGATGGTCTGGACTCTTGGCCATGTGAGTTCCCCAGCTCAATTATGCCAAAGACCGTACGGATAGGACGTGCGTGTCCCAACAGGGTCACGAGGTCTTCTGAGGTTTCAGATGGACTAGTGTCCTGGTGGGGTGTCCGATGAGGAACACCCACCCCAATGAGGATGGGGACGTCTCCCGAATCCTCCAGGTTGCCTTGGTAGCATTTCAGCAACAAAGAAAAACTGAGATCAGATGGCCGCGACCAAAGTGAAAGCATAGAGAAGACAGGCACACACACACAGTTTTTACAAAAACTTACCCGGCCGGTTGATCACAAATATTTTGGGGTCGGTTCCTCTCCGGGGTCTCTGGGGGGATCACAGGTGAGCCCCCAAATGTTTTACCTCATCCACTGGATCCCAAAAAGACCACCGAGGACCCAACACACCAAAATGCAAAAGAAAAGGTTTATAGTTTATTTGGGCTTAAGCTCGGGCTCTCAGACCTCACCAACTCAACGGATCTGTGCTGAGAGCCCAGAGTAAGGGAGAGTGGAGCCTAAAAAAAAAGGTTTTGCCACGTCCTTCTCCTCTGCTCTTCCTCTTCCTGCTCCAGCTTCTTTCCTTCCCTTTCTTCTTCCTCTTCTCTCTCCTGCTTCCTTCTTCCTCCTCTGCCTGCTCCTCCTCCTGCCTTGCCTCCTTCCTTCTTTCCCTTCTTCCTCTTCTTTTTCTCTTTTAGCAGACCTCTTTACTATAGTGTGTCATGGAGAGATTCTTCAGTTATGTCTATTTCAAGTGTTAAATGTATCTTGTGTTTTGATTTCCTTCTCTAGATTTGGGGACTTTTCTGTTACAATTTCATTGAAGAGATTCTTTACTTTTTCTTTTGTGTTTTTGTTTTCTTGTTTTATGTTTTTTGAGACAGAGTTTCACTAAGCAGCTCCAGCTTGCTCAGAACTTACTATGTAGACCAGGCTGGCCTTGAACTCACAGAGATCCACCTGCCTCTGCTGGGACTAAAGGCATATGCCATCATGCCTGGCCTATAGCTATCTTTTTAAAATTACTTAATTTATTTTTATTTTATGTGTATGAGTGTTTTGCCTGAATGCATGTTAAGTGCACCTGTGTCATGCAATGTCCAAGGAGGCCAGAAGAGGGCACCGATTCCCTGGAACTGGAGTTATGCCCAGTTGCCAGGCACCATGTGGGTGCTGGGAGCCTCTGCCAGAGGAGCCAGTGTTATCCTTTGAGCCATCTCTCCAGCCCTGTTTACAACTTGGACTCCATTTGCTTAACAAAATTAAAAGCCCTGAGGCTGGAGAGATGACACAGCGATTAAGAGAACTTGTTGCTCTTGCAGAGGACCAAAGTTCAGTTCCCAGCACCCATATCAAGGGCTTACAACCACCTGTATCTCCAATTTCAAGGGATCTGATTCTCTCTTCTGGCCTCTGTGAGCATCCATAAACACACACACACACACACACACACACACACACACACACACACAGATATGCATAGAAATAAATCTAAATAATAATAAATCCCTAAAAACAAACAAAAATTAGGAATTCTAGATAAAGTTCAGTTGGTAGAATGCTTGCTACTCAAACATGAGACCCTGATTTGGATTCCCGAGTGCCAGAAAAAGAATAAATAATAATAAACACACTATGAAGATGGTGTAATCTTTTACATTTGAGCAAACTAAATAATTTCAATATACCTGTGTGTACATGTGTACACAGTCAGGTGTGTGTGTGTGTGTGTGTATGTGTGTGTGCATGCGCGCACATACAAGCAAACCTGGGGTGTCATTTCTCAGGTACCACCCACTTTTTTTTTTGAGCCAGAGCCTTTCATTGGCTTGGAACTCACCAAGTAGGCTAGGCTGGCTGGCCAGTGAACCCCAGGAATTCACCTGTCTCCTGTGTTATGATTATAAGCACATACAACCACACCTGGCTTTTTACAAGGGTCTAGGGATCAATTTCAGGTCTTTTATGCTTGCAAGGCAAACACTTGACACACTGTCACAAATAATTTTAATCTTAACTAGTTGGACACACCTTCCATTCCAACACTCAGGGAGACAAAGACAGGGGAATCTCTATGAGACTGAGGTCAGCCTGGTCTACATGGTGAGTTCCAGGCTCGCTGAGGCTTCAGGGAGACCCTGTCTCAAAACAACCACACACATACACACACACACACACACAAGACAATAGCAACAACACAAATAAAAACTCAAAAGGTTAAGTACCTGGTAAAGAAAGATTCAGGGACTAGAGAAGTGGCTCAGCAGTTAAGGGAACTGGCTGTACTCAGAGAATCCAAGTTGGGTTCCCAGTACCACATAGTGCTTAACATCCACCTGTAACTCCAGTGCCAGGGGATCTGATGCCTTCTTCTGGCCTCATGGGCACTGCATGCGTGGTACACTTACAGATACGCAGGCAAAACACTCATACACATAAAATAAAAATACATTTTAAAATTAGCACCTGCTGAGGTTACGAAAAGAGATTGGCATCTTCACAGGCAGTAGTGATCAAAAGTGGAGCATTTTCTCACGGAGCACAGAGGTACACTCCTTTCTGAGCTTTTTGTTTGCAACCACGAGAGACTTTATGTGATACTAGGGATCAAACCTGGTGCTTCCTTCCTGCTAGGCACATCCCCAGACCCTTGGGTTTTGGTGTCTGTTTTTGGAGACAGTCTCACTATGTAGCCCTGGTTGGCCTGGAACTTGCTACGTAGACTAGGTTGGCCTCAAACTCACAGAACTCTGCTTGCTTCTGCCTCGAGTTGGGGACTGAAGGCATACACCACCACACCCACCCTCCCTTGGGATTGTAGATGACATCTGACTCCTGACTCTGACCACCCAGCCAAGCAGGCCTTTGGCTACAGAGACCTTGAGGACCAGCAGAGGGCGACGAAACAGAGAAAGTTTGGAGATGGAACAAGCCCTAGAAGAGGAAGTGGCTATCCTAAAATGTTACAGATAAACCACTGAATGACTCACCATAGAGTGCAGTTAGTGATAGATAAAAAGTAGCTGTATGATGAATAGGGTTGATCAGGAGAAAGCAGAGTTTATTAGCAAAGGAACACATGGGACAGATTCCCTTCCAGGCAAGGAAACTGTCTGCCTGGGTCTTGAGCTGGGGTCTTTTAAAGGAGGAGGCTTCTGCTTCCCGCAGAAGGTGAGAAGATGTGTTTTTTTTTTTTTTTTAAAGTTGGGCTGGGGGGAAGTGGGAGAGCGGGACTGTTAAAACCTGTTCTCTTTAGAGATCAAAGGGGAAGCCTGCTGTGTTGGCCAGTGGAGAAAAGTCTGTTTCTCTTGACTTCAAAGACCAAGGTGCTTATCAACTCAGTTCCCCTTTCTCAGGGGCTTGTGAAGGCCTTGTTGGTGACTGTTGGTGAGGGGGCGGGGCTATCTGAACCTTAACAGGAAACTGGCTCAAAGAACAGTGGTGTTTAGTTGGTCAATTAGAGAGAGTTTAATAAAATGTGAATGAATGCAAATTAAAGGAGGTCCTTGTTTTCTGAGGGGTGAAAATGTCTTAATAGAAGCCAGTAATTAATACAAAAGGAATTAATACAAGCCAGTAATTACCAGCAGAGGGTAAAGCCAGTTCACAAGGGTCAGCCGGCTGCTTTGGAAATTAATAAGGGCTCATGAATAAGATCCTTAGGGTTTGAGTGGCAAGCAAGCAGGTAGTTCCCTGCACTGGGGAGGCAGAGATGGTGAGATCAAGGCTAGTCCATGTAGGAGGTGGTGTCTTAGAACTACAAACAAAGCCAGAGGTGGTGGTGCATGCCTTTAATCCCAGCACTTGGGAGGCAGAGGCAGGTGGACCTCTGGGAGTTCAAGGCCAGCCTGGTCTACCTAGTGAGCTCCAGGCCAGCTGGGGCTACAGAGAGACTCTGTCTCAAAAAGACCAACCCCCCCCCCAAAAAAAAACCCCACCAACAAGCCAGGATTCCCGGCAGCAGTGATTCTGAATGTTTGTCTAGCAAATATTTATGAAGTAATTGTACCCTATCATGATTCAATTGAACCAAGAAAGAGCAGGAATAAATTCAATGTCACCAGATAAAACAGGCACTTACACACCAGACAAGTCCTCAACATTTTCTGTTAAGGAAAGAGGGAAAAGATCGAGAAGAATGTGTAGGGGTTGGGGTAGGGGTGAAGGAAATTTCTTAATTAAAAATTTTTTAAAATTATTATTATTATTATTATTATTATTATTATTATTATTTTGGTCTTTTTGACATGGGGTCTTCCTGTAGTCCCAGCTGGCCTGAAGCTTACTATGTAGACCAGGCTGGCCTTGAACTCACAGAGATCCATCTGCCTCTCATAGCCAGCATGTGGGTGCTGGGAATCGAACCCAGGTCCTCTGCAAGAGCAGTCAGTGCTCTTAACCACTGAGCCATCTCTCCAGCCCCCTAAAATTATTTTTATGTGGATGAGTGTATTGCCTGTATGTAAGTGTACCATGTCATGCAATGCCCAAGGGGCCCAGAAGAGGACGTCAGGTCCCCTGGAACTGGAGTTTCAGGCAGTTGTGAGCCACCCAACATGGATAGGGGAACCGAACTCTGTCCTGTAGAAGAGCAGTAAGCACTCTTAACCTTTGAGACATCTAGCAAGCCACATACATCCCTCTCATTGTTAGACAAAATTTCATGTCTTTTAGGCTGACCTCAATCTCATTATAGCCAAGAATGACCTTGACCTTCTGATCCTCCTGCCTCTACTTCCCAAAGGCTAGTATTCTAGAGGTGAGCCACCACACTCAGTTTGTTGCTGGGAGTGACGTGTTTCAACTGTGCTAGGCAGACACTTTACCAACTGAGTCACATATGGGACAGGGAGGTTCTGAGCCAGCAGTTACATGGGCTGAATGCTGTGTCCAAGGCAGGGCCTGAGTGCGTCCAAGGGGTGACATCATGTCCTGGAATAAAAGAGCTCAAGGAAATTCTACTGACTTAGGAAACTATTTAATAAATCAATGGGGGTTTGCTGGGGATAAGGTTCTATGTTTAGTTCTTGGCATTTCTAACACTGGGACTGGGTGATTCTTTGTAGTTGGAGATGACTGGATACCACTGCATGCCCCAACCCCAACCAAAATTGTTTCAAACCACTGTTCATAGTTCCCCAGAAAAGATGTGCCAAGCATGTCTTTGTTGCTGTTCTGTTGGCAAAAGAAGGTAACTTTATTCATAGAAAAGTGATAGTACAGATTATAGAGGGTACACGGTCAAGATTGAGAGAATTTGTGTGAGAGAACTCAAGGGCCTGTTGTTTTAAATGATTGCTGTTGTTTCTTTTTGTTTTGAGGTTCACTATACAGCCCAGACTGACTTGAATCTCACTATTCTCCTGTCTCAGCCCCCTGAGTATTGGGATTATAGACCTTTACCACTGCTTCTGGCTTGTTCTGCTCTTTTTCAGTATAGGAAATTGAACTTAGGGCCTTGTACATGCTAGGTAGGTAAGTGCTTTATCAACGAGCTACATCCTTAAAAAAGAATTACTATTTACTTATTTTTAATTTTTAAAAAAAGTTATTATTTTTATTTTATGTGTATGCATGTACTGCCTGCATGTAGGTAAGTGCACCCCTGTCATGCAAGGCCCAAGGAGGACAGACGAGGCTGTCAGATCCCCTGGAACTGGAGTTACGGACGGTTGTTAGCTGCCATGTGGGTGCTGGGATTCGAACCCAGGTGTTCTGTAAGAGTAGTGTTCTTAACCGCTGAGCCATCTCTCCAGCCCCTTATTTTTAAATTTTTATTCGTTTTTTATTTTATATGTATGGGTGTTTTGCCTGCATGTAAGGATACCATATGCATGTAATACCTGCTGAGGCCAGAAGACAGCATCGCATCCCCTGGAACTGGAGTTAATGACGATTATTAGCTGCCATGTGGGTGCTGGGAACCAAACCTGGGTCCTCTGCAAGATTAGTCAGTGCTCTGAACCACTGAGCCATCTCTCCAGCCTTATTTATTTATTATGTTTGTGGGTGCATTTCTGCCACAGTGTAAATGTCGGAGGTTAGAGGAAAACTTGCAGGACTCTGTTCTCTCTGTCTACCATGTGGATCCCAGAGATCAAGGGCAGGTCCTCAGGCTTGGCAGCAGGTACCTTTATCTACTGAGTCATCTTGCCAAGCCACCTCTGCATTTCCTCCCCTCTCAAACTAACAAAATTTATTCTGACTTTCTTTCTGAGTCCATTATCTGTGAGACTAAGAACCAGCAAAAAGGTTCCCGTGTTTCCTGGTAGCAAACAAATACACAGCAGGGGCTCTTTAAGAAATCACATTAGTAGCTGGTGTGATGGCCCACACCTTTACTTCCAGCAGAGGCAGGTAGATCTTTGTGAGTTCGAGGCCAGCCTGGTCTACACAGTGAGTTCCATATTAGCTGGGGCTACAGGGAGACCCTGACTCAAAAAGACCCCCCCCCAAAAAAAAAATCACATTTGTAAACTTACTGACCTGAGGCTAGAGTCCAAGCTGTTATCTTGGAAATCTACCAGTTAGGGACCTTCTCTTTTATATATTCTTTTCAAAATAGTGTCTGTAGGGGGTTGGAGAGACGGTTCAGTGGTTAAGAGCACTGGCTGCTCTGGCAGAAAACTCAGGTTCAATTCCCAGCACCTTCACAGTGCCTAAAAACCATCTGTAACTCCAGTTCCAGGGGATCTGAGGCCTTCTTCTGACCTCTGTAAGCATTGCACAACACAGGTACACCTACCTATATGCAAGCAATACATTCATACACATAAAATAAAAATACTTAATAATAAAAAAAAAATAAGTCTCTTTGTAGCCCAGCCTGACCTGGAATTCACATGTAGCTGAAGATGGCTTTGAACTCCTAAAATTTTTGCCTTCATCTCCCAAATCTGCTTTTTGTGTGTCTGTTCTATCTTTGTTTTGTTTTTGTTTTTTCTTTTTGTCTTTTGAGACAGGGTCTCCCTGTAGCCCCAGCTGACCTGGACACTCACTATGTAGACCAGGCTGGCCTCGAACTCACAGAGATCCGCCTGCCTCTGCCTCCCAAGTGCTGGGATTAAAGGTGTGCGCCACCACACTCAGCCCTGATTTTGTTTAAACTTAAATTTATTTTTGTTTTTATGTGTATTAATGTTTTGCCTGAATATATGTAGGTACACCGCATGTGTATAGTGTCTGTAGAGGCCAGAAGAGGGCATAGGATCCCCTAGAACTGCAGTTATGGGTAGTTGTGAGCCACCATGTGGGTGCTGGGAACCAAATCTGGGTCCTCTGTAAGAGCAGCCAGTGCTCTTAACTGCCGAGCCATTTCTCTAGCCCCCACCGCCACCCACTGGCTTTTTTAGCTTTTCTTTTTTAAATTTTCTCTTCATTTTTGATGAAGGCACCTGAGACTTTGCTCTTGAAGGAATCTTTTCTATGCAGATTACACAATTCAGAGCCCACAACACCTGTTCGCCTGGGCTGTTATACAAAGGTCATCTCAAGGTAGATGAGGCCCAGAGACATCATGATGCCCCAGAGACCTCTGAAATCATTCAAACTAGCTGAGGCTGAGTTCCACAGCTGTCCTTTGCCTGGTCTTTACCATGCAGCCCACATCTCCCTCAGAGCCCTCTGCTGCTGACCTGCTGGTGTGCTGCCCCTGAGGGCCCTGCATGGCCTCCTTGGTGTGATGGTTTTCAATGTTGTCAAATATTTGAACACTTAGTCTCCAGTTGGTGGCACGGTTTGAGAAGTCATGGGATCTTTTGGAGGTGGAGCCTTACTGCAGGAAGTGTGTCACTGGGGGCGGGTTTTAAGAGTTCATAGCCTTCCCTACTTCCATTTTGTTATTTGTGTGTTTCCTGTCGAAGATGTGATCTCTCGGCTTCCTGCTCCAGCAGCCTGCTGCCATGATTCCCCAGCCCTTATGAACCCTCCCTAGGAAACTATAAGTCAAAATAAACTCTTCCTCCTGGTGTTTTATCACAGCAACAGAAAAGTAACTAATACACTTGGCGTGATGTCACCATTCCTTCTGGGAACTGTCAGTTAAGACTATCTTCAGTGGCAAAGGCTTCCCCAGCTGTTGGCCTTACAATAATTGAATAACACTAAAACTGATATTTATTTATTTCGGGGTCTGAGAAAAGGTCTCATTTAAAAAAAATTTTCATTTATTATTTTTATTTTATGTGTATGCATGTATTGCCTGCATGTAGGTAAGTGCACCCGTGTCATGCAGTGCCCACAGAGGACAGAAGAAACTGTTGGATCCCCTGGAACTGGGGTTATGGACAGTTGTTAGATGCTATGTGGGTGCTGGAATTCCAACCCAGAACAGTCAGGGTTTTTAACTGCTGAGCCATCTCTCCAGTCCAAGAAAAGGTCTCATTTTGTAAGCCTGGTGCAGGAACTCATTATATAGACCAACCTGGTCTCAAACTTGAGGTGAGCCAGGCGTGGTGGCAGAGGCAGGTGCCTGATTTACATAGTGAGCTCTAGGCTAAGCGGGGGCTACAGGGAGACTCTGGAGAGAGAGAAAGGGGGGGGGCTAGAGAGAGAAATCAAACCAACACAAAAAAACTTGCCTTATGTGATCCTCCCACCTGCCTTTACCTCCCAAGTGCTGGGACTACAGATGTGTACCATAACCTAAGCATAATCCACATTAAATTAAATGAATTAGTTTGTTTTGGAAAAGACAGTTTCACTGTCTTTTGTTAGCCTGGAACTCACTATGTAGCCCAGACTGGCTTTGTACTTGTGGAGGGCTCTGCTGTCTCAGCCTCCTGAGTGTTGGACTTACAGGCATGAGCCGCTATACCCAACATAAGCCATGTTTTAAAATGGGAGACGAAATTGACCCTGTGTTAGAACCACTGTTATAAACTCAATCTGAATCAATTTTTTATTTTATGAAACAATAATTTTGCAAGCAGAAATGATTTGTTACACATTCCTTTTTTTTCCTTTCCTTTTTCTTTTGAATTTTGTTTTATGCCACAATCACATGTAACAGAGGACAACTTACAGAGTCGGTTCTCTCCGCCAGTCACATGTAACAGAGGACAACTTAACAGTTGGGTCTCTCCACCTACCCTTATATAGCTTCAGATGATCAAACTCTGGCTTAAACACCTTTACCCACTGAACCATCTCAGTGGTTTGGCTTTCCTTTTTAAATAAATTACTTAGGGGGCTGGAGAGATGGTTCAGCAGTTAAGAACACTGGTTGTGCTTGCAGAAGACCTGGGTTTGAATCCCAGCACCCACATGGCAGCTAACAACCATCCGTAACTCCAGTCCCAGGGGATCTGTCAGCTTCTTCTGACCTCCTTGGGTATTGTACGACATGGGTACACTTACCGACATGCAGGAAATACATGAATACACATTAAAAAATTAAAAAAAATAAATTACTTAGGTGTGGTAGCAGTTGCCACTAATCCCAACACTAGGGAGGCAGAGGCAGGTGGATCTCTGTGAGTTAGAGGCTAGCCTGGTCTATATAACAAGTTCCAGGCCAGCCAGGGCTACATAGTGAGACCAGGTCTCCATAAAAAGGAGGGGGTGCTGGAGAGGTGGTTCAGCTATTAAGAGGACTGCTCTTATAGAGGACTGAGGTTTGGTTTCCAGCACCTGCATAGCGGCTAACATCTGGCCATAACTCTAGTTCCAGGGGATCTGAAGCCCTCTTTTGACCTCCATGGGCATTGTACCACATGGATGCACTTACATACATGCAGGCAATACACTCATGTACATTAAAAAAAATTGACCTTGACTCAGGGCCAATCAACAGTTTGCTGAAGCTGTTGGTTTCAAGCAGGTGCTAAAGAGAAGTCTTTCTATGGTCTGTTCGGCATTTCAGAAATTTGGAAATGGTCAGTTCATTAGAAAGAAACATTTGGGGGCTGGAGAGATGGCTCAGCAGTTAAGAGCACTGACTGCTCTTACAGAGGACCCGGGTTCTATTCCCAGCACCCACATGGCACATAAAAAAAATATTAAAATAAAACATTTGGCTAAAAAACAAAAAATTGAGTTGGGCCTGGTGATGCACGCCTTTAATACCAGCACTCAGGAGATAGAGACAGCTGAGCTCTGTGAGATCAAGGCCAGCCTGGTCTACATAGAGAGTTCCACACCAGCTCAGGCTACCGGGAGACCCTGTCTCAAAAAAAAAAAAAAATTAACTTTTGCATGTATTTGTGTGTGTATGTTCTTGTGCTTACACATGTATGTGTGGGTGCATGTATGTGTGGAGGCCAGAGGCATCCTGGGATGTCATTCCTCAGGTTCTGCCCACCTTTTTTTTTTTTAAATTTTATTTATTATATTTATTTTATGTGTATGTGTGTATTGTCTGCATGTAGGTAAGTGCACCCATGTCGTGTAATGCCCACAGAGGACAGAAGAGGGTGTCAGATCCCCTGGAACTGGAGTTAGGACAGTTGTTAGCTGCCATGTGGGTGCTGGGATTCGAACCTGGGTCTTCTGCAAGAACAACCAGTGTTCTTAACCAGTGAGCCATCTCTCCAGTCCCCACCTTATTTTTTGAGGCAGGGTCTCACCCTGGCCGAGGGCTTGCACATTAGGGCTGACCAGGGAAACCCAGGAGCCTGTCTCCACCTCTTCAGCTGTTCTACTTTGTTTCTTCATTGCTGTGACAAAATACTCTGACCAGTACCAACTTGGGGAGGAAAGGGTTTATTTGACTTACATCTCCCGGGTCACAGTTCACCACTGAGAGAGTCCAAGGTAGGAACTCAGGGTAGGAACCTGGAGGCAGAAGCTGGAATACAGGCCATGGAGGAATGCTGCTTACTGGCTTGCTCCCCCGGCCCCTCCTCAGTCTGCTTTCTTTTTTTTTCTGTTTTGTTTTTTTGAGACAGGGTCTCCCTGTAGTCCCAGCTGACCTGAACTCACTGTGTAGACCAGGCTGGCCTTGAACTCACAACGATCCGCCTGCCTCTGCCTCCCAAGTGCTGGGATTAAAGGCGTGAGCCACCACACCCGGTAACCTGCTTTTTTATACAAAACAGGACCACGGGTGGCCCAGTCCATGGGCCCTCCCACATCACTCAATAATCAAGAAAATACCCAGACATGGCTGGCTACAGGCCAATCCAATGGAGGCAGTTCCCCAATTGAGGCTTCCTCTACCCAGGTGTGTCAAGTTGACAATTAAAGATATCCAGCGCAATTGCAAGTGCACAGGTGTGCCCTGAATTATTTATTTATGCTGGGGAGCGGGGAACATGCCAGGGCTGTAGTATGGAGATCAGAGGACAACTTACGGGAGCCACTTCTCTCCTTCCACCGTGTAGGTTTTAGAGACTGAGCTCAGATGGTCAAGCCTGGAGTTAAGCATCTTTACCCATTGAGGCATGTTTCTAGCCCCCGCACTGAGGCAGTACCCCAGCCTCTCACTGGGGGATTCTAGGCAGGTGCTCTACGACTGAGCCATGTCCCTGGCTCACCCCTCATCTGCCCTAATCTCCTGAGTGCTGGTATGACAGATGTATGCCACCATGCCTGCCTCTCTGTTTGAGCCTTGACTGCCCTCATCTGTGTAAACTAATCCTCAGCATTTCCAAAAAGATTTCACAGACTGTTTCCCAAGAGCTGGTAATCAATGTGTGAAAACTGTGGTCAGGCTAGACAGGCCTGTGCATGCCTGGAATCCTAACCCTTGGCAGGCTGAGGCAGGAGGACTGCCTTGAGCCACATAGTGAGTACCAGGCAAGAAAGGTACATTCGCTATGTAGATAGCAAGATCCTATGGCGGGGGCAGGGCGGGGGGTTGACAAGATGGCTAGGTGGGTAAAACCACCTGCCAAGGCCAACAATCTCAGTTTGATTCCAAAAAAGGGTAAAGGGAGAGACTCAACTCCTGAGAGCTTTTCTCTTACCTCCTCCACACTAACGGTTCACACAGCAGCACAACACACACACACACACACACACACACACACACACACACAAAAACATTCACACACCTCACATAGTAATGTGAATGTTTTAAACTAAGAGAAAATAAAGAACTGAATGTGTCACTGGGTTGACAGATGCTTGTCTAGCAGGCAGGAGACTCTCCGCTCCATCCTCATCACCATGTAAGCCTGGCATCCTCATTAGTGTGTAAGCCTGGTACGGTGGCACATTGGCACTCGGGGTGAAAGCAGAAGTTCAAGTTGTCCTTGGCTACATATCGAGTTTGATGCCAGTTTGATGCCAGCCTCCTGAGATGCTGGAGACCTGAACATGAAAGAAAGAGAAGGAGGGAGGGAGAGAGGGAGGAAGGAAGGCAGGCAGGCAGGCATGTTAGCTTACACCTTTAATCCCAGCACTCAGGAGGCAGACACAAGGCAGATCTCTGTGAGTTCAAGGCCAGCCTGGTCCACATAGTATGTTCCAGACCAGCTGGGACTACAGAGATTCTGTCTCAAAAAAAACTCAAAGACCGGGAGGTGGGGGGGAAACAGACCAGAGGAGGGAAGGGAAGGGGAAAAGAGGAGAGGGGAGGGGCAGGGGAGAGAAGGAGGGGAGGAGAGACAGAGGTGGGGGAAGAGAGAGAGGAGGGGAGGGAGGAGAGGAGAAAAGGGGCCACACAAGTTTTCAGTCCTCCCTGTGTCCCTGGGGAGGGACTGTGTTGTCTTCACAGCTTTACTGATGCCCCAAAGAGGCAGAAATCCCCCACCTATACTTCCAGAGTAAAGGAATCTCCCCACAACTCACAGAGCAGGCCTCGTGGTTCCAGGCCCGGGCCGAGGCCCCAGCGGCCCGGCCAACTCACATCCTCTTGCTTTCCATTCACTTCTTTGCTACAACAAGATTTTTTCAAAAACAGAGATGGACTTGTGTCATTTCCAGCCAAAGGGCTCTAATTGCTTCCCTTTCCACTTTGGACAAAAGCCAGAAGCCTTAGTGTGTCCTGGATCAGCTCCTGCTAGCGAACCTGGCTGGCTTTATATCCAGCTTCCCTTTCCATCATCGCTCCCTCTCAGTGGTCTGTTACACCAGCCAGTGGGCTACTGGGCTCTTCTACATCCTGGACCACATCCTGGATCTACATCCTGGGTCCTCACGCCAGCTTTGCCCTGTGTTTGGAACACCCAGCCTTCCTTTGGAGCTTTGGGTGGTTGGCTTTTCCTTTTCAGTTCTTGGCTTAAATGTTATCATCTCAGAATCCTTAAGAAACTTAAAATAGAACCTTCATATGATGCAGTGATCCAACTTCTGGGTATACATCCAACGGAAATGAAAGCAGTATGTGGAAGAGACATCTGCACTCCGTGTTTGTGGTGGCCCTTGACTCAGCAGCCAAGTGAGGGAAATGGCCTGCGTCCCATCAGTGGATGCGTGGATAACAGAAATGAGAGATATATTTACAACAGACTATTACTAAGCCTTAAATAAAACAGCTGGGGGGCTGCAGAGATGGCTCAGCAGTTAAGAGCCCTGGCTGCTCCTGCAGAGGACCCAGGTTCGATTCCCAACACCCACATGGCAGCTAACAACCATCTGTAACTGCAGGGGATCTGACGCCCTCTTTTGACTTCCACAGCATTGCATGACACGGGTGCACTTACATACATGCAGGCATTGCACTCACACACATAAAATAAAAGTAATAAAATATTTTTAAAATCCCAGCTGGGCCTGGATGTGATTCACTGGTAGAGTACCTGATTAGAGTGTGTAGGGTCTTGGATTCCATCCTCAGTGTGGGGGTTGGGTGGGGGAGAAAAGAAAAGAAAGGAGAGAGATGGGAGGAGGAGAGAAGGTAGACCAAGAAGATGGCTCATCTGGTAAAAGAGCTTGCTGAACAAGCCTGGTGGTTTGACTTCAATCCGCAGAACCATATAAAGGTGAAAGGAGAGAACCAACTCCATGAAGTTGTCCTCTGACCTCCACACATGCGATGTGGTGCATGTGTCCCATCCACACACATCGTGCACGCACACATACGTAAATAAAAATTAAGAGAAAAGAGAATGGAGGAGGAAGGGAGGGACAGAGGAAGGAAGGAAGGAAGGAATGGAGTGGAGGGAAGGAAGAGAGAGAGGAGGAGGAAAGGAAGGAAGGGAGAGAGAGAGGGAGGGAGGGAGGAAGAAAGGAGAGGGAGGGAGAGAGAGTGAGAGAGAGAAAGAGAGAGAAAGGGAAGAGAGAGAGACTCCTGTAATCTCAGCATCAGGAAGTGGAGGCAGGAGGATCAGGAGTTCAACTACATAGTGAGTTTGAGGCCAGCCTGGGCTATAAGTCACCCTGTCTCAGAAACCAAGGGGCAGGGCAGAGATAAGAAAAAGGAAGGAGGGGGCGCGTGGTGGCAGATGCTTTTAATCCCAGCACTCCTGAGACAGAGGCAGGTGGGTCTCTGTGAGTTCAGGCCAACCTGGTTTACATAGAGAGTTCCAGGCCAGCCAGGGCTATGGAGCGAGACTCTGCCTCAAATTTTTAAAAAGGAAGGAAGGAAAGGAACCCTGTTGCTTTCAGTATGAACCTTCCTGAAGGACATTATGCTAATTGAAATAAAACAGTAATAGAGAAATATTGCATAATCTCATTCATATGTGGAAAAGAAAACATTTGAACTCAGCAAAGCTAAAAATAGAATCCTATTACAGGGTCAGGGGAGGGGAGGAGTCAGGATTCTGTGCACTGTTGCTCAAAAGACAAAGTTTCAGGGACAGACAGGAAGGAAAAGTCTGAGTATCACATAGTAGCTACAATTAACATTGTTGAAAATTGCCACCCAGCCTTTTTTTTTTTTTTTTTTTTTTGGCTTTTCTTTTGTTGTTGGTTCAGAGTCTTTAACTATCACAGGCTGACATGTAACCGTCGTCCGGCCTCGGCCTTCCCAGGGTAGATTACAGGTCTGCACCGCCACATCTACATGCAGAGTAGATTTTATATGTTCTGACCACAAAACAATGATTATAGTATGTGAAATAATACATCTGTGAGCTAGCTGAACACTCCATGGTATGTATGCACCTCAGAACATGTGTTTTGTGAAACTAAACAAAAATCACTGCTCATTTGGCAGGAAAAATTTGGGGTTTTCCTTAATATTTTATTTATGAACTGGAGAGACGGTTCAGTGGTTAAGAGCTCTTGCTGCTCTTGCAGAAGACCAGAGTTTGGTTCCCAGAACCCATGTTGGTTAGCTCATGACCACCTGTAACTCCGGTTCTAGGAGATCTGATGCCCTTTTCTGGCCTCTTCAGGCACTGCACTCATGTGCAGACACACACACACACACACACACACATTAAAAAATCTTTGGCTGGTCATATGGCACTTTTTGGGGGTGTTTTTTTTTTTTTGGTCTTTTTGAGATAGGGTCTCCCTGTAGCCCTAGCTGTCCTGGAACTCACTATGTAGACCAGGCTGGCCTTGAACTCACAGAGATCCGCCTGCCTCTGCCTCCCTAGTGCTGGGATTAAAGGCGTGTGCCACTACACCCAGCAACACATATGTTTTTTAAAAAATATTTTATTTATTGTTTTTATGTGTATGAGTGCACTGCCTGCATGCCTGTAAGTACACCTGTGCCATGCAATGCCTGAGGAGGTCAGAAGAAAACATTGGATCCTCTGGAACTGGAAATATGAATGGTTGATAGCCACCATGTGGGTGCTGGGAATCGAACCCAGGACCTCTGTAAGAGCAGCCAGTGCTCTTAACCACTGAGCCATCTCTCCAGCCCTGTCACATTCACTTAACCCAGCACTCCAGAGGCAGAGGCAGGTGGATTTCTGTGAGTCAAGGCCCGCATGGAACATAGTGAGCTCCAGGCCAGCTGTGGCTATTATTGAACTGGGTGTGGTGACACACACCTTTAATCCCAGCATTTGGGAAGCAGAGGCAAGCGGATCTTTGTAAGAACAAAGCCATCCTGATCTACAGAGTGAGTTCCAGGCCAGCTGGGAATACAGGGAGACCCTGTCTCAAAAAGAACCCTTCTCTCCGGGCCAAAGAAACCAATTTTTTTTTCTGTTTTTAAGAAAAAGTCTCTTTTAGCTCAGTCTGGTCTTCAGCTCTATGCAGCTCAGGTTGGCTTTGAACTACTGAACTTCCTTCCTCCTCCTCCTTTTGGGATTACAGACAGGCAACACCAGGCTTCTTTTTTTTTTTTTTTTTTTTTTTTTTTTTTTTAATAACAACCTTCTCCTGGGAATTAACCAGAATTTCCCAAGAGCTACATTAATCTCTTCTTAGGACCATGCCCCAGATGACTAATAACTTTCCACCAGGCTCTGCCTCTTAAAGGTCCCCTACCTCCCAACTCTGCCACACAGAGGTCTAAAAACACAACACTCAGATCAGAGTTCAAACCACATCATTTAGACGGGAAAGAGGCAAAGATATGTGGGCATGTTTTAGCTGCCTGTGGGGTGTGGGGGTAATATGGTGTGAAGATATCATGGGTCAAGGTCACTGGGGTGTCAGGGACAGGGCTGCCAGTTAGGGCAGCCTCCCAAACCGCTGTGGCTGCACGACTTGGAACAGTTCCTGTTACTGTCTATGTTAGGGCTTTCTGACAAATTCTTGAGCCAGATTCTTCAGCCCTCCTAAGCTTCCTGTCATTTACCCTGAGTCCTCGGACACATTCCTCCCCTTCCAGGTTTGCAAACTTACTAGAGCCAGAATAGACACTAGCTCCCATGGCCATACTGACTGGCTGACTACCCTCAAGAATTCTCCCTCTGGGAGTCGGAGAGGAGCTTTTTACCCCTTGAAACGAGTCTCCGTTCCTCACAATGCAGATTAGATTAACAGATGGCAAGTCTTTGTCATCCTTGAAGCAGAAGAGGATGAAGTCTGTTTGGAAGGCCTGGGCTGCGTTTAGGGGGATGAGAAAGGAAATCTATTTGATTGCTGCTGAATGCTTTTACCATACTGGAAAAGAATCAAGTCTCCATGTTGAGTGAACTGGATTCATTATAGTGAGCTAAAAAGATAATGCTACAGGGGCCAGCAAGATGGCACTGTGGGGAAAAGCACTCGGGATCTCAGGACCCACATGGTGGAAAGAAAAGTCATTCAGTCCTGAAGACTAGCACGGTAGGAGCAATCCGGATCCCACAGGTTGTCCTCTGCCCAACGTGCACTATGTGCCCCCCCCCCATAAATAAATGTAATAAAAATACTTTTAGTAGCTGGGCATGGTGGCTCCTTTAATCCCAGCACTTGGGAGGCAGAGGCAGGCAGATCTCTGTGAGTTCGAGGCCAGCCTGGTCTACATAGTGAGGAGTTCCAAGACAGCTGGGGCTATAGGGACACCCTGTCTCAAAAAGACCGAAAAAAAAACTTTTAGTGTAATAAAATAATTTTAAAGATAATGCAACAATGTACGTTTTATTTTTCTTTCTGTCTGTTTCTCTCTCTTCTCCCCTCTCCCTCTCTCTATTTCTCTCCCCCCCTTCTCTTCCCCTGTCTCTCCCTCTGCCTGTCCTCCCTCTCTCTGTCTTTCTACCTGTCTGCTTGTCTCTCTCCCTCTCTCTGTCCTCCCTCCCCTCTGGTAAATAACAGTGGCTGGCACTCACTGTGTAGCCCCTGCTGACCTCAAAATCATAGCAGTCCTCCTGCCCCGGCCTTCCTAGTGCTTGACTACAGGCCTGGGCGTGTACCACCAAGCCAGGCAATGTGCGTGTCTTAAAAATAGAACCAGGAAATTACGTTTATGTCAATGGAAAAATTTCCAAGACATAGTCCTAAGTTAAAAAGGCAAGAGAGATGGCTCAGCTGTTAAGAGCACTGGCTGCACGGACAGAGGACCCAGGTTTAGATTCTAGCCCCCACATGGCAGCTAACAACCATCTAAACTTTTAGCTACAGATCCAGGGCAGCTGACAGCTTCTTCTGACCTGTGTGGGCATCAGGCAAAGCACTTATACACATAAAGTAAAAATAAATATTTTTAAAGAGGCAAAATACAGAACAGGGTATAAAGATACAATGACTATCTCTCTTTTTTTCACACACAGCAGCCAATGAGATGGCTCAGCAGGTAAAGGTGCTATGCCTGGTGACGTGAGTTTGATGCCCAGTATGTAAGTTATTCTCAGACTTCCACAGGCAGGCTGTGGCATGCCTACCCCAAAACAAATAAAATACAATGTGTTTTGTTGTTGGTTGTTTTTTGAGCCCAGTTGGCCTGGAATTCACTATGTAGACCAGGCTAGCCTTGATCTCATAGAGATCTGCCTGCCTCTGCCTCCTGAGTGCTGGGATGCCTGACTTGTAATTTTTTAAAAAATTTATTTATTTTATGTGTATGATTGTTTTGACTGAATGTGTATAAATGTACCAAGTCCATGCAATGCTTGCAGAGGCCAGAAGAGGGTGTCAGATACCCTGGAACTGGAGCTACAGACAGTTGTTAGCCACCATGTGGATGCTGGGAATTGAACCCAGGTCCTCTGCAAAAGCAGCCAGTGCACTTAACTGCTGAGCCATCTCTCCAGCGCCCTGTAATTTTTTTTTTTTTTTTTTTTTAAAGAATGTTGATTCCAGGTGCAGGGTGTGGTGGTGCATACCTTTAATCCCAGCACTCAGGAGGCAGAGGCAGGCGAATGTCTATGAGTTCAAGGCCAGCTTGGTCTACATAATGAACTCCAGACCAGCTGGGACTACAGAGAAACCCTGCCTCCAAAAAAAAAAAAGAATGTTTATTCCAGGCTGGAGAGATGGCTCAGTGGTTAAGAGCACTAGCTGCTCTGGCAGAGGACCTGGGTTCAATTCCCAGCATCCGCATGGTAGCTAACAACCATCTGTAACTCCATTTCCAGGGGAATCCGATGCCCTCTTCTGACCTCTGTGGGCATTGCCTGACATGGATGCACTCACACACGTACAGGCAGTACGCTCATACACATAAAATAAAAATAATAAATAAAAATGTTTCATAAAAAGAATATTTATTCCTAAATCGCAGGTGGTAGTTTTCCAGCACTTGAGAGTGGGGAGATGGGAAGATCAGGAAGCAAGGTTATCGTGAGCTACTTAGGGAGTTCTAGGCCAGTGGATCTCAAAAAGACAAGAGAAAGAAAGAAAGGAAGAAAGAAAAAAAGAAATATTCTTGTTTCATTATGTTTATATGAACATTAGAAGGTTGCACAAGAAACTAACAAAACTGTAGTGAGAGAGAGTATAAAATTTGTTTTTGTTTGTTTGGTTTTGGTTTTTGAGACAGGACTTCAGGTAGCCCGGGCTGGCCTCAAATTCTCCGTGTAGCTGAGGATGACCTTAAACTGCTGATCCTCTTGCCTCCACTCCCCAGGTGCTGGATTACAGGCGTACACCACTATGCCCAACTAGACATTTTGATTTAAACTATATTAATACACTATTTCTTTAAAATTATATTTAAACATGTTACTAACTTGATGCACCTAAAATACTCAGAACAGCCTGTTCTATCAGCACATGCTAACTGATGTGAGCACCTATACCTTTGTATACATGTGAATAGATATTTCTGGAAACACAAATAATGGATATTAAGCAATGGGTATTTCTGGAAAGAAACAAAATAGACCAGTAAAAGGAGAAAAGGAGAGGTACTGGGCAACTGAAAAATATGTTTCTTTAAATAGATTATCAAGTCAAAACTCCTAAGTGAGCAAGTGGACCCCCCCCCCCAC
>NW_008332816.1:466503-478579 GCF_000622305.1 Nannospalax galili
CAAGTGGACCCCCCCCCCACACACCCTGGTACTGGGGATTAAACCTAGAAACCTAGGGGTCACAAATACTAAAAAATCAATAGAAAATATTTTTTAAAGTGCTGGAGAGATGGGTCAGTGGTTAAAAGCACTGACTGCTCTTGCAGAGGACCCAGGTTCAATTCCCAGCACCCACATGACAGCTAACAACCATTCATAACTCCAGTTCCAGGGGACCTGACACCCTGTTCTGACCTTTGTGGGCATTGCATGACTTGGGTGCACTTACACACATGGAGGCAATACACATAAAAAATTAAAAAAAATACTTTTGAAAAATGTTAGGTAAATGCTCTACCGCTGAGTTCTGTATGAACTTGAACTTTGAGTCTCTTTCACCTCCCAAGAGCTGGGGTTACAGATGTGCGCCACCACATCTATGTGGTGCTGGGGATTGAAACCAGAGTGGTACATCACCAGACCACTAGTAGCTATCTTGGTGACGAGGTCGACTACCACAGTATCACAGTGATTGTATCCAAGCAACCCTATTTAGCTTAATGATGGCCCCAAACCACAAGAGCAGCAATGCTGTGTTTGTTATTTGGTGACCATAATGCTTGAAAGAACAACTTAAAGGAAGAAAGTTCGTTTATTCACTGTTGTTTTTGTTTGACACAGAGTCCCACTATGCAGTCCTGGCTGTCCTGAAACTCTCTCTATGTGGGCTAGGCTGGCCTTGAACTCAGAGATCTGCCTGTCTCTGTCCAGTTGAATGACACACTTTAAATATTTTACTTATTTATTTTTTGTGTATAAGTGTCTTGTCTGCATGTATGTAAGTGCACCATATGTGTGCCTGAATCCCTCAGAGGCCAGAAGAGGGTGGTGGATCCCTTAGGACTAGAGTTAAGGACAGGTGTCAACCATGTGGGTGCTGGGAATTGAACCTGTGTCTTCTGCAAGAGCAGCTGGTGCTCTTACTGTTGATCCACGCCTCCAGCCTTAGGAAGAAAGGTTTATTTTGGCACATGGTTTCAGCGTGTTCTGTTCATCATGGTGGGGCAGGCCTGGTGGAGCAGGTCTTATTATGGTGAACAGGAAGTGAGAAATAGGGAGTTAACATGGCATACTCTTCAAAGGTGGAGCCCTGTTGACTTATTTCCTCCAGCTACATCCACCTCTTAAAGTTTCTAGAACCTCCCAAAATAGTGTCACTGGCTGGGGGATCAAGCCTCCCACACATGGAACTTTGCCTGGGGGCATTTAAGATCTAAACCATGGTGGCCCATCACTGTAATCCCAGAACTTGGAGATGGAGGCTGCCATGTGTTCAAGTTCAGCCTGGGCTACATGGTGAGTTCCCCAGTCAAGTCTGGGCTACAGAGTGAGAGATGGAGTCTTAAAAACCGAAAACATCTGGGCATGGTGGAACAGATCTGCAATCACAGGAAGTGGAGGACAGACATGGTCTCAAAACAACAAAAACAAAAACAAAACAGGGAGCTGGAGAGATGGCTTAACAGTTAAGAGCACTGGCTGCTTTTGCAAAGGACCTGGATTTGGTTCACGATACCCACATGGAGGCTGATAACCAGCCTCAGCTCTAGTTTCAGGGATCTGATGCCCCCTTCTGGCCTCTGCAAGCATTGCACACACAGGTACACTTACATACATACAGGTAAAGCACCAGGCTGGCCTCAATCTCACAGAGATCTGTCTGCCTCTGCCTCCCATGTGCTGGGATTAAAGGTTTGTGCCACCATACGTGGCTTAGGCTTTTCATCCTTAAACAAGGAAATCATGACATCTCTCTAGAGCTTCTCTGAAAAAATAAAAAATATGGGCATGGTGCAAGCCATCTGTAATCCTAGCACTCAGGAGATAGAGGCAAGAGGATCAGGAGTTCAAGATCATCCTAGGCTACATAGTTCAAGGCCAGTCTGGGGTACAGGAGACTCTTTTTCAAAAACAGAAACAAGGAAAAAAACAAAAACAAAAACAAAACCCACAAACAGGGCCAGTGAGATGGTTCAGCAGGTAAAGGTGCTTGCCACCAATCCTGATGAGTTGAGTTTGATCCCTGGGACCCACACGATGGTGGAAGCAGAGAACTAACTCCAGCAAGTTGTCCTCTGACCTCCACATGTGTGCACATGCACACACACACAGAATAAATGTTCTTTTAAAAAAATCAAAATACAAGTCAGGTATGGTGGTGCATGCCTTTAATCCCAGCACTGGGGAGGGAAACATAGGTGGTTCTCTGTCAGATTGAGGCCAGCCTGGTCTGTGTAGGGAGTTACAGGATAACTTGGGCTACAGGGAGACTCTGTCTCAAAGACAAACAAACAAACAAATCAAAAAACGAGTAACACAAAAAGATAGCCAAACCATTTGTATTACTTTTCTGTTGCTCTGATAGAAACACTGACTGTTACAGGTTCTCCTCAGGCCATCTGTGAAGACCCTGACCTGGATCAGGTCCCTTGCCGATTAGGGGGCCAAGAGGCATGGAGTCACAACACACAGACCCCAGGAGCCGGGTAGAAGCAAGCACTAGGCGAGGTGCTGCAGGCTCCTTTAATGCAGGAGAGGGCAGGCCTTATATTTCCCTTTTCTCCGTCCCCAAGTCCCTTTAGTCGGCATATTTTCTGATTGGTCTGAGCCACACAGTCTGTCAGCAGTCACTGGGCAGGGTATGGAGGCATGGGCTCCTTTTGATGGGCTATTTGCAGACCAAGAAGTGAAGTGAATTCTCGTTGAATCCCAGGGCTCTGGGTCCATGCCATCTTTGGAGACCTCCTGCTACAACTGACCAAAGCAACTTATAGAAGGAAGAGTTGATTTGGGCTTATGGTTCCAGTCTGTCATGGCAGGGAGGCATGGTGGCAGGACATGGCTGGACCAGGAGCAGCAGAAGGTAAGCTCTCATGTTTTCAAGCAGGCACAGGAAACAAGAGAGTGACTGAAGGTCTGGCAAGGCTTAAGAACTCTCTAAGCCCACCCCCAGTGACGTGCTTCCTCAAGCATAACCACACCTTCTAAGACCTCCCAAAATAGCTCCTCCAACTGGGGACAAAATGTCCAAAGGTTGGAGCCTATGGGGGACATTCTCATTAGAGATGGTTCAGTAGTTAAGAGCACTGGCTGTTCTTGCAGAGGACCCAAGTTCAGGACCTAGCACCCACATGGCTTCTCACAACCATCTGCAACAGCAGCTTCAGGTGATCTGATTCCCTCTTCTGGCCTTCATGTACATTGCACACATATGGTGCACTTAATGTACATACAGGCAAAACACTCACACATAAAAGATAAATAAAACTAGGCTGGGTGGGGTGGCGCACACCTTTAATCCCAGCACTCGGGAGGCAGAGGCAGGTGGATCTCTGTGAGTTCAAGGCCAGCCTGGTCTACATAGTGAGTTCCAGGACAGCTGGAGATACAGGGAGACTCTGTCTTACAAAGACCAAAAATAAATAATAAATAATAAATAAATAAATAAATAAAACCATAGAACATTAGAACATTTACTGGTCCTGGTCACAAGACTTTCTTCAGTAGTGTTCAATTCCTGAGGGACAAGAAGAACAAAGCATGGATAGATGGTTTTACTCTTCTCTAAGGCTGGGGCAGCACAATGACAGAAGGACAGAGGGATGTTAGGTATCCTGACATGGCCACCCCACAGAACTGAAATGATGGTTTGGGGAGTTACAGGAAAGCAGGGAGGAAGTGAACAAAGATAGATGATGAGCTGGGAGCTTCAGGTAAAAAATAAAAAAACACTGCGGAAGTTCTAAGAAAAAGACAAAGGAGCTGGGCGTGGTGGCACACGCCTTTAATCCCAGCGCTCCGGAGGCAGAGGCAGGTGGATCACTGTGAGTTCAAGGCCAGCCTGGTCTACATAGTGAGTTCCAGGACAGCTGGGGCTACAGGGCGACCCTGTCTCAAAAAGACAAAAAAAAAGACAAAGGAAAGTAGTTCATGGGTGAGGGCCGTGGATAAACCCAGTGGACAGACCCTTGACAGGGGGGTCACTTGCATCAGGGCTGCAGGTCACTGAGGTCAGGAACTAGGAAACATTTTCATGTCAATGGGCAAAGAGAAGCAGGAAGTTATTTTTCAGCATATTTAAAAAAATATTTATTATAATTATTGTTTGGTTGGTTGGTTGTTTTTTGTTTTTTGAGACAGGGTCTCCCTGTCTTTTCAGCATGTTTTTATTGTTTCAATTTTTTAATTTTTTGTTTGTTTCTTTGAGACAATCCTGGCTGTGAACTTGCTATATAGAGCAGGCTGGCCTTGATCTCACAGAGATCCACTTGCCTCTGCTGGGACCAAAGGCATGAGCCCTCACATCTGTCTATTTAAAATTACTTATTTATACGCTGGGCATGCTGGCACATGCCTTGATCCCATTACTTGGAAGGCAGAGGCAGGTGAATCTCTGTCAGTTCGAGGCCAGCCTGGTCTACATAGTGAGTTCAAGGTCAGCTGGGGTTACAGGGAGACCCTGTCTCAAAAAGACAAAAAAAAAAAAAAAAAAAAAAAGTAATTTATTTATTTTGTTTTGTTTTGTTTTTTGGCAAGGTCTCCCTAGTCTCTGCCTGCCTGGTAGTCACTATGTGGACCAAGCTGGCCAAGATCTCACTGAAATCCATCTACCTCTGCCTCCCAAGGTCTGGGATTATTTTATATTTATTTCATGTTTAGGAATGTTTTGCCTGCATGTATGTACATGCGCCACATGCATACAATGCCTGAGGAGGTCAGAAGGGCATCAGACCCCCTGGAACTAGAGTTAAAGATGGTTGTTAGCCATCATTTGGGTACTGGGAACTGAACCCAGGTTCTTGGCAAGAGCCGTCAGTGGTCTTACCTGCTGATCTGTATTGCGAATCCCTATTATTACTTTTTAGACTGTGTGTTTCTGTTGGGTTTTGAGGGGGGGGCGGTCTGTGTATGTGTGAGTACAGTGCCTGCAGAGGCCAGAAGAAGGCATTGGATTCCCTGGAGCTGGAGTTACAGGTGGTTATAAACCACCTGATGTGAGTGCTGGGAATTGAACTCAGGTCCCCTGCAAGAGCAGAGCAGACTCAATCACTGAACCATCTCCAGATTCACATACAATTTTAGGATCTTCCTGTAGTCCCAGCTGGCCTGACTCACTATATAGAACAGGCTGGATTCGAACTCACAGACATCCACCTGCCTCTGCCTCCTGATTGCTGGGATCAAAGCCATGTGCCACCATGCCTGGTTCTGAAGTAGCTCATGGTAGCCTGGAATTCACCATGTAGCTAAGGATGACTTTGAACTTCTGATCCTCCTGCCTGCACCTCTGGAATGCTGTAATTACAGATGGATGTGTGCCAACATGCCTGACGTATGTGGTTCTGGGGCTCGAACCCAGGGCTTCAAGACTGCTAAGCAAGTATTCTAACAGAGCTCCATCCACAGCCCTTAGGAATCTATTTTTTAAAACTATTTATTTATTTAGTTATTTATTTATTTGGTCTTTTTGAAACAGGGTCTCCCTGTAGCGCCAGCTCATCCTGGAACTCACTATGTAGACCAGGCTGGCCTTGAACTCACAGAGATCTTCCTGCCTCTGCCTCCCAAGTGCTGGGACTACAGACGTGTGCCACCATGCCTGGCTTAAACTATTTATTATTATCATTTGTGTGTGAGGTGAAGTGTATGTGTATATAATTATATGCCACAGCACATGTGGAGGTTAGAGGGAAATTTTATGGAGTTGGTTCTCTCCTGCCTTTACACGCATGCTGGGGATTGAACTCAGATCATCAGGCTTGGCAGCAAGTACCTTTACTCACTAAACTGAATCCCTAGTCTCACCTCATGCTGGATAAATATATGCCAAGGCCAGGGGCAACCAGACTGCTCAGCGTACTGAGAATGCCTCACAGCCCATGTGAGCTAATTGGGACTTTTCCTCAGGAAGCTCTTGAAAGAACTTTAGAAATTTTGGGCTAGAGAGATGTCTCAGTGGCTGAGTATTGGCTGTTCTTGCAAAGAACCTGGGTTCGAGTCCCAGCACCCACATGGCAGCTAACAACTGTCTGCAACTCCAATTTCAGTGGAATCCAATGCCCTCTTTTGACCTCCTCCAGCACTGCAAGACACGGGTGCACTTACATGCATTCAGGCAATACACTCATACACATAAAATAAAAATAATAAATAAAATATTTTTTAGTCTTTTTTTTTTATTATTTTAAAGACAGGGTCTCCCTGTAGCCCCAGCTGGCCTGGAACTCACTATGTAGACCAGGATAGCCTCAAACTCACAGAGATTTGCCTGTCCTTGCCTCCTGAGTGCTGGGATTAAAGGTGTTCACCACCACGCCCAGCATAAAATTTTTTTTTGTAAAAAAAGAAGTTGGGGGCTGGGGATGTAGCTCAGTTAATATCTCCTGATTGTTTCTTATGTACTGAAGTTCCCAGAAAAAAGCCACCCCTACACTGAACATTTTATAAAGGCTGATTGACTGATTAGAACTTTGGTGATTGTGGCGCGTTGGAATGTTGCAGGTCCACAGTCAATTTATCTTGGGCTCCCTTGGTCCCTGGAATAGCCATTTATTGCCCACCTTTCTGTGTGGCCCCATGTCCAGTGGCTATTAGGTGTGTTCTTTTGGAATGTAGGAACACTAACTCCAAAGCTAAGAATGTCATCAGATAGCATCTTAGACCCATAGCAGAGATTTCCCCACTGTGCTATAAGCTATTTACCTCACGTTTCCACTGTTACCATGTTGGAAAATGGTATTTGGAATATTTGGAATAACCTAGATCTTTGTTCCTGTGCTATTGTCACTTATATATAATTTGAGGATAAACTTATTTCTTTAAGATGAGATCTGTTTTTTTTTAAATTAAAAATATTATGTGCCAGGCATGGTGGCACAGGCCTTTAATACCAGCACTCAGGAGGCAGAGGCAAGCGGATCTCCATGAGTTTTAGGACAGTCTGGACTATATAAGTGAGTTCCAGGCCAGCCAGGGCTATTTGGAGACCCTGTCTCCAAATATATATGTATTTATGTATGTTAGTTTTCCCCTCCCACCATGAGTTCTGGAGTAGTTAAGAGCACTTGCTGCTCTTACAGACCACCCGGGTTCAGCTCCAGACACCCACATGCCAGTTCACCTATAACTCCAGTTCCAGAGGATCTGACTCCCTCTTCTGGCCTCCAAAGGCGCCAGGCATGCACATGGTGCATACAGATACAGGCAGATAGAACACTCATACGCATAACATTAAAAATGTTTAAATTTTAGAAGAAAAAGAACAGGGAGGAGGAGGAAGAAGAGGATGGGGGAGGGGAAAGTGCTTTCAAGCTAGTGAGATAGCTCATAGGGTAAAGCCACCAAGCTTGATGACGATGACTTTTGTTTGACCCCTGGGACCCACATGGTAGAAGTAAAGAACCAACTCTGGAAGAAAGTTATCCTGTGACATCAACAGACATGCCCAACGTGGCACATGTGTGACCACATAGACACACGGATGAATAAATATAATAAAAAATTTTTTTTGGTTCTTTTGAGACAGGGTCTCCCTGTAGCCCTATCTGGCCTGGAATTCACTATGTAGACCAGGCTAGTCTTGAACTCAGAGAGATCTGCCTCCCAAGTGCTGGGATTAATGGAGTGTGCCACCACGCCCAGCTATATACACATAATTAAAATAAAATTTTTTAAAAAGAAAAAGAGGTAGACCAGACCCAGAGAGCAACACATGGCTCAGGCCAGCTGAGCTGAAAGCAGACAGATTCAGTGGGGGGCAATCGGTGAGGCCCAAGGGATTCACATCTGAACATTATCAGAGCACTGCAGAGTGGTTTCTGTCTTGCACCAAGCACTGTCTTCAAGTGGTAGCGATCTGCGGTTCTAGGTTAGGATATTTGACCTATAGACTGACTCAGGCCCAGATCTTTGACTACAAGGAGATACGTGTCTTTCCCCAAAGCACAATGTCAAGTCATGCTGGTCGACTGGTTTTGGGTTCCTGATGGCAGATTATATGGAATGATGCAGGATGGGCTCCATGTATATGTAAGGACACCTATGGTGGAAAGTGACATTCCCAGTGAGGGTTTTCTGGCTTGGGGGAGTAGACACTTTGGTGGTCACCAGGGCAGCTGGAAGGCTCAACCCTAAGTTTGAAGTTGGAGATATCATGCTGATCCGTGATCACATCAACCTACTGGGTTTTCATAGTGAAAACTGTCTCTGAGGTCCCAATGATGAAAGGTTTGGAGTTTGTTTCCCTGACATGTCTGACACTTATAACTGGACTATGAGGCAGAAGGACTTTCAGTACCTGGAAACAAAGGGGACATCAGCGAGACCTATGGGAAGCCACCTATGTGATGTTGGCAGGCCTCGACTTGGAGACTGTGGCAGGGTATTGTCTCCTGCTGAAGCTGGGGGTGGATGCTGTTGGTATGAGTGCAGCACCAGAAGTTATAGGCATAGGACACTGTGGACTTCTAGTCTTTGGCTTCCTACCCATCACTAACAAGGCCGTCATGGATTATGAAGGCCTGGAGAAGGCCAGTCATGAGGAAGTCTCAGGGGCTGGGAAATACCCTGCACCGAAACTGGAAGCGGCTGTCTCCATTCTTATGGAGAGTATTCCACCCCCTGACCCTGCCAGTGGACCTGCCTTGGTCTGTTGCTTCTCCGATGGATCCAAATATCTATTTGGCCCCTTGCTGGCATCACAAGTCTCTGCCCTTAGCAGTAGAAAGACGAAGTGCAGTGTTTGTCACCTTCCTCATGTTCTCCCACCAGTCCATTCTGATACCTGGTCCTCTTCCTGGGGTCCCTTCTCAAAGCACTTTGTTCCAACCTCTGCTCTTCCATGAGAGCTGGAGCCCATGCCTTACCACACTTGGGCTACACATGACTGAATATACACCTCCAAACAGTACTTTTTTTTGGTCTTTTTGAGACAGGGTCTCCCAGTAGCCCCAGCTGACCTGACACTCACCATGTAGACCAGGCTGGCCTCGAACTCAAAGAGATCTGCCCGCCTCTGCCTCCCAAGTGCTGGGATTAAAGGTGTGTGCCACCACACCTGCCCAGCTGACAACTACCTTTAACTCCACCTCCACGGAATTGGCACACTTCTGATCTCCTCAGGCACCTGCACCCACATGCACAAGCACACATGCATAAACATTAATTAAAAAAAACTTTTTTTAATTTGCTGGGTGTGGTGGTACACAGACGGCTTTAATTCCACACAGATCTCAGGAGGCAGAGGCAGGTGGATTTCTGTGGGTTCATGGATATCCTGGTCTACATAGTCAGTTCCAAGCCTGCTTGGTCTACACTGTGAGACTCTGTCTTAAAAAAACAAGCCTGGGGTGGTGGTGCATGTCTTTAATCCCAGCACTCTGGAGGCAGAGACTGGGGGGATCTCTGTGAGTTAGAGGCCAGCCTCGTCTACATAGTGAGTTCCAGGCCAGAGAGAGATTGGTAAGGTGTAGGTGTTAGAAGTGTTGGGAGTGAAAACCACCTCACAGTTTGTGTCCCTTAAACACTTCTGTTACAGAAGACCTTATTATGCAATGTGGTAGACCAGATGGCCACTCAGTGTTTCTTGGTTAATGTTCCCCTAGCTGTTTCAGGGCTTACTTGGTAAGCTTCTGAACAATACAGTCATGGTGGACCACCATGGATTTCCCTCACTAACCTTAGCCAGTCACATCATTGATGGATGCTCACTTTGCTGGCAGCAGCAGGAGCTGCTGAGCCCCCAATGAGAAGACTAACCAAATGCCCGGTCAGCTGAAACTTACATTGGACCCCTTCCATCATGGGCCGGGCAATGAGTTATTCCTCTCTGGAATAAGTAACTCTGGGTTTGTTTGTTTTCTCTGCCCTTTGCACTTCTGCAAAAGCGGCCTGTGTGCAGGATGAATGAATGGATCTATTCACCGTTGCGCTAAACCACACAATACTGTTTATGATCAAGGAACTCAATTTATCTGGAAGTCAGTGTGTCCATGGAGGGATCTGTCCATGCACCCCAACATTCCCGAAGCAGTTAGCCTCCTAGAACTTAGACTAAGCCTGTTGGAAATAAGGTGGTAGGGGCAGGTTGGGGACAACATCTTTTGGGTGGTGGTGCTGTCCTAAAAGATTGGGTGAACACGAAATCACACAGACCTGGGAAGCCAAGGGTGACATTTCTTAGAGTCACACCCTATGAGTCACTCCTCAAATGTTTGCAAACTGGGCTAAGGAAGGTACTCAGAGGTACAGAGCTTGAGGCTGGGGGTTCAACACACACACACACACATACACCAAAAAAAAAACATGTCACACTGAACAGAGCTGTGTTTTATTTTTACATTTATGTATTTATTTTGGGAGAGAGAGGTGCATGCCACAGCGGGCATGTGGAGGTCAGAGGACAACTTTCAGGGAATCTTTCTCTCCTTCCACCAGGTGCATCCTGAGGATGGAACTCAGGTCCTCAAGCTAGGCTGTAAGGCCCTTTACCGGCTGAGTCATCTCACTGGCCTAAAAAAAGGGAAACACTTCCACCACCCGGCACAGCATAGTAAGTGGTATACCTCTGTAGACTACCTGAGGTGCCTCAAACTATGTGACCAGGGGAAAAAGATGACTGATTTAGGTAGGAGCAGGATGTTACTACACTAGGGGCCAAGGAGGCTTGAAATAGACTCTAGGAAAAACCCAACTGTTATTGATAGGCCACCCCTCCCCCTTTTTAGCAAAGGCCTTATGTCTCCCTCCCTTGGGCTGGTGAGATGGCTAAGCCAGTAAAGGCACTTGCCACCAAGTCTGAAGACCTGAGTTCAATCCCCAGGACTCACTGAGTAGAAAAAGACTAGCTCATGTAAGTTGTTCTCTGACTTCCACGTGCACTCACACACACAAAATAAACGTTTAAAATAAAAAAGCCCTTGGAGTGGAGAGATGGCTCAGCAGTTAAGAGCACTGACTGCTCTTGCAGAAGACCCACGTTCAAATCTCAGCATCCACATGGTGGCTAACAACAGTCCATAACTACAGTTTCAGGGGATCCAACGCCCTCTTCTGTCCTCTGCAGGCACTGCCTGACACAGGTGCACTTACATACACGCAGGCATAACACTCATACACATAAAATAAAAATTAAAAAAAAAATTAAAACCCTTAATCTGGGGGTTTGGGAGTTGTGGGAGCTATGGAGAGGTAGAGATAGGGGAGAGGGTCTAAATATGACCAAGTTGTACCATATGAAATGCAAAACTCCAATTAAAAAAAAAAATCACTGGCTCAGAAGTTAAGAGCACTGGCTGCTCTTGCAGAGGGCCTGGGATTGGATACCCAGCACCCACATGGTGGCTAACAACCGTCCATAACTCCAGTTCCAGAGGATCCGATGTCCTCTTGTGACCTCAGAGGGCATTGCACAATATGGTGCACCTACATACATGCAGACAATATACTCAAACACACAAAATAAAAATTAAAATTAAAAATAAAAGAATCCCTAAATCCTCCCGTATGGATGACAAAGAGGGTCTGTTTCCATCTCTGCTGGAGTGCGAAAGTTACCGCGCAGGGGCACACCCACCCACTCCCCACACCTTGGTCCCCACCCCCACTTCTGCAAAGGAAGCGCAGAGGTCCCCCTGGAGCACCTCCTACGTAGGGCTCGTAGCTGGCGGTTCTGAGCTCCCAGATCCCCTCGGACCCCTCCCTTCTCCACGCGCGCGCCTTCTTTTCTAGAGCTCGGCCTCAAAGCCTCCTCAGTCGTCGTCCTGGAAGGTGACCAGAAGCCGCGGAGACTGGCTAGTTAACGTCGCCTAGCATCCGCAGCCGCCACTAGACCCCGCCCAGCATCCGCAGAGCCAGGCCTCGCCCAGGACCGCTGCAGAGCGCGGTGAGTGCGGGAGGCAGGGAGCCAGGCGTCCCGGGTCCCCGCCCTGCCCCTCCCCGGGGGACCGGCAGCAAGACCGTCAGCTCCCTTTCCCTTTTTGGTCCTCTCCAGTCCGTGTCAGGGACTCAAAAAAAAAAAAAAAAAAAAAAAAAAAAAAAA
>NW_008332816.1:478620-500133 GCF_000622305.1 Nannospalax galili
CTGTAGCCTCTCCCTGTTTGGGGCCCCTCGGCACACCCGGATCCCCAGGATTCCTCCCGTCCTGCAGAACAGGGAATCCAGAGCCCCCGCCTCCGACCCCAGCCCCGTCCTCTCATTTTGTCTTGAAGCCAGGACTGCAGCCCCAAAATATCTCTCCCTTTCAGACCCAGGAGGCTCGGCTTGCAACCAACCACATCTGTTCTGAAAACCCGCTGGATTGCTCAGGAATCTGGGCCCCCTAAATTTCCAGGAATTTAGCTTCCGTCCATCACCCCTTAACCCCACTTGACTGTGTGTCTGGTCCTGCAGTCGTCACCCCTCGAATCCCAGTGTAATTGGAGACAGGGCCCATTTTTCTGGACGAAAAACCCTCAAACGGGAATCCAGCCCTTTGTCCTGGGGGAGGGGGAGGCTGTTAGTCCAGGATGCTAGCTCAGAACCTCTAAAATAAAGCTCAGGGCCTGGCCCCCTAAAACTTCCTTTTCAGGGAGACAAGACCCTAGCCCACAGACCTTGTTAAAAACCAGAGGTCTGGTCCCCCAATTATCCTTTATCTGGTCAGAGAGGGGTGGGGGTGGGGTCAGACAGACAAGGAGGATGGGGCAGAGGGAGGAAGAATTGAATGAGGGATAAGATTAGGTGTGGGGACTGCAGCTGGGGGGCTCCATCCTAAACAAACTGTAAACATGCGGATTTCTATAGCAACGGCCTTCTCGGGCCTACCCTGGAGATTTCTCTAGAGCTATGTCAAGGAAGGTAGCCCCCAGGAGCCCCTGCTCGTCCAGCTGTTGTGTGTTCCTGTTTTGTTTCCAAGGCAACGGTGACCTCAGTCCTCCATCCCCCCTCACTGACAGGAAGGGCGTGGCTATATTTTAGCCCCGCCCAGGGGGCGGGCCGGGGATAGCCCAGGCGTGGGGAAGTACCTTTGCGAGGCCCCAGGCTGGCCCAAGCCCCGCCCTCGGCCACGCCCACGCGCGCCAACTCCACCCAGCCCCTAGACCCTTCTGGTCTGCAGCTGTCGCCCTTGTTTCTGCAGCAGACGCCACTGGTGGAGAGGTGAGGTTGCAGGGGCCACGGAGGGAGGGGAGCAGTGGTCCAAGAGTCTTGGATCTAGAGTGAGAAGTGGACGGGAATTCAGATGTGTGGGTCCCTAGAAACACTCCAGGTGGGCCAGGACTCCTGAGCTCTAGAGAAGGCTGAGCATCTCAACTCATACAGGTCACACATGGGAAAGAGAAGAAACTAGAGAGTGGGCACGTGGGTCTGAGGGAGAAGGGCTGAGGTCTGGACCTGGGTCTGAAGGAGCAGGGCTGGGGTCTGCACCCCTGTGTCTGAGGAAGGAGGGCAGGGGCTACCTCTGGGTCTGAGGGAGGAGGGCTGGGTGTGGACTCCTGAGTCTGAGGGAGGAGGGCTGGGGTGTGGACTCCTGGATCTGAGGGAGGAGGGTTGGGACTGGACCTCTGGGTCTAAGGGAAGAGGCTTGGGGTTGAACTCCTGGGTTTGAGGGAGGAGAATTGGGGCCTGAACTCCTTTGATTCTGAAGGAGGAGGCCTAGGGTAGGGATCCCTGGATTGGGGGGGGGGCTAGAGCTGAACCTGTAGATCTGAGGGAGGAGGACTGGGGTTTGGATTCCTGGGTCTGAGGGAGCGGGCCTGGGATCCGAACTTAGATCGGTCTGAGGGCTGTATTCTGGGTTCAGTCAGAGGGAGGGGGACTAGGGCTCTGAATTTGGCCTGGGGGAGGAGAGACTGGGAGCTATTGGGTTGAGGGAGGGAGAGGTCCGAACTCTTGGGTCTGAGGACCTGGAGGAGGTGGAGTTTAAATCTGGGAGATGGGGGGGGCTACATGCTGGGTTGCACGTGGTACCCAGACATGCTCGGGGCGGGGGGGGGGCTTGGTGGGAGTATTGGGTCTGACCCTCCAGTCCAGAAACCAGACAATTGGAATCTGAGACCCTGCTTCTGGCGTCTGTGAGAGGTTAAGGCTGAGTCCTCAGCTCCTGGTGTGGGGCGTGGCCGGGGTTCGCTGCTCGCGAGACCGTGGAGTGATGGATGGCATCCAGAGTGTGTAGCTGGGGAGGGTGGCAGGGGTGCTGCGTGTGGCCGGCAGAATGGATGTCTGGGAGGAAGCCCAAGGGGCGTTTCCTCTCCCAGCTCGGGTCTGCGGCTGTGCATTCCTGAGCTCTGACCTCAGGCGGCGCTGGTGGCCCCCTGGGCGGGGACCGACCTCTTCTCTCCCAGGGTCTCCCTCTGCTTTCTGCCTGCCTTGCTAACACATCTTCCAAGTCTCCCTCTTTCCCCTTCTTGTATGTGGCGGGACAGTAGCACGCCTTCTATAACGCAGGGTGTGGGGTTCATGCTGGGACCTAGCTTAACCCGTCCCGGAAGGACTGCAGGAACTGGAGGTGTCTGCCTCCCTGGGGCACCTCTCGGGTGTAAGGAGAGGCTCTGCCCTGGCTGGGGGACCTACATTTAGGGAGGCGTGACTGCCAGACCCTAGACTGAATTCCAACTTTACTCCAGTTTCCCAGCCTGGAGTTGCCGTTGCCGTGCGGGGTGTGTGCAAACCTATTTAAGGAGTCGGGTGGGGGGGGGCGCTGTCCCTCCGTACTGCTTAGGGATTTGGCGAGTGGTTCAGGCTGGAACTGTCTGGCCTTGAACACACAGAGTCGCTTGCCTCTGCCTACCAAGTGCTGAATGAAAGGCATGACATCACACCGGGCGACCTCCCAATTTTTCTGAGACAGGATTTCTTTAAATTGACAGAGCTGGACTTAACTGTTGATCCTCCTGCCTCTACTAGGGTTCTGGGATTGTTACCTGCACATTGCCAGGCCGGACTCACTCCAATTCAGTCTTAGAAAGGCCCAGAACTTACGCTTAATTTTTTCCCCCTTACATTTATTTATTTTGTAGGGCAGTGGCGGGAGTTGTATAACAGAGCGTCTGAGGATGACTTGAGGGAGTCGGGACGGTTCTCACTGGGCTGGAGCTCACACTTTAAAAAAATATGTTTGGTTGGTTTTTTTTTTTTTTTTAAGACAGGATTTGCCTGTAGCTCTAGCTAGCCTGGAACTCACTATGTAGACCAGGCTGGACTCGATCTCACAGGATGCTGGCATTAAAGGAGTGTGCAACCATGCCCGGCTCCTAAAAGTACTTTCTCACATTTATTAATTTGTATGTGTGTGCACATGTATGTACCTATGCACCCACAGGCGTGCATGTGTTGACGCCTTTGGAGGTCAGAAGACAACTTGTAGGAGTCAGTTCTCGTCTTCCACTCTGTGGGTTTTGGGGGATCGAACTAGGATCCTCCGGCTTGGCAGCAAGCGCCTTTACCTCCTAAGCCATCTCACTGGCCCGGAACCCACACTTTTTCTTGTTTGTTTGTTCTGGTTTTTGTGTGTGTATAGAACCCACACTTCTTAAGAAACCAGAAATTGGAACTTGCTGCCGGCGCCTGGACCCTAGGATTCTCCTCCACACCTACACACACCTCTCCAGCCCGGATGTCTATCCAGAAGAGGGTTGGGAATCTCCCAGGCCCTCCCTGGGCGGGGGTCCGGGCGCCGCCTCCAGGTCCGCGCCACATTCCTGATGGCTGAGCTACTTGAAGCCCTTATAAGGCGCGGAGATGCTGGGCCAGGCTGGGCCGCCCCCGCAGCCACTGCCCTGGGAGCTCCAGCCGCCGGCTGCATGACTTCCCTAGACTGGGGCAAGGTTAAAATTACTCAGGTCCTTAGCTCCGCGCGCGGGGCGTGACCTTTGTCCAAATTTGTTTGCACCCCGCCCACACACGGGGGAGGGAGAGAAAGGAGAGGGCTGCACTTCCCTGGGGCCTCTGCCGGGGACGGGCTGCCCGGAGTGCCTACTGGGAGCTGCCTAGCGCCCTGGGGCCCCAGGGTCCCGAGGGGAGGACCGTCTGCGTGGTGCTCCTACGGCCCCTTTCCTCCCCCAGTGCCCTGACGACAACCTTTTCCAGGTGTGCGACCCTATCCGCCCTCCCTGCCGGCTCTTTCAACCTCTGGTCCTAAGACTGCAGGTGAGTGTGCTGGTGGCCTGCTTTTCTAGATGGGAGGGTGGAGCCGCTGGGATTTGGATTTGGATCTGTGGGTGGAGGGCTGGGGTGGACCCCTACGTTTAAGGGAAGAGGGTTGGGTCTTGAAGCCCTGAGTCTAAGGGAGGAGGGCCTGGGGTGCTGAATTACTGGTCTGAAGGAGGAGGGCTGGGATATGGATTCTTGTGTTTAAGGGAGGAGGGCTGGGGTACTGGGCTCCTGGGTCTAAGGGAGGAGGGTGGGGTACTGAACACATAAGTTTGAGGGAAGAGGGCCTGGGGCCTGCATCCCTGGGTCTGAGGGAGGAGGGGAACTGTGTAAGGATTCTTACACCCTGATTGAAGAGGGAGCACAAGATGACAGACCAAAGAAATGACTTCAGCCAAATCTACCTTGGTGAATCAATGAATTTATTGGGGTTACATGCAGGGGCACAGGTGACTCAAAGCAGCTGCATCACTGAAAATCCCACCCCAGCCTGCTGAATTCCTGGAGCTCCCTGAACATCAGGCAGCTGTATGAAAGACACCCCCCCCCTTCCCGGCAATGGTTTACTGCTTAGATAACCCTGGAGAGGGGGGCTTCGGCTTTGGGAGAGGGGTTGGGGAAAGAATCATGCACCTTATAACTTCCTTTAAAAATTATTTATTTTAAATTTTACTTATTTATTTTATCTTTTTGAGACAGGGTCACCCTGTAGCTCCAGCTGTCCTGGAACTCACTATGTAGACCAGGCTGGCCTTGAACTCACAGAGATATGCCTGCCTCTTCCTCCCAAGCCCTGGGATTAAAGGCGTGTGCCACCACGCCAGGCCCATATTTATTTTTATTTTATGTGTATCAGTGTATTATCTGCATGTATATAAATACCCCTGTGTCATGCATTGCCCACAGAGGTCAGAACAGGGTGTCAGATCCCCCAGAACTAAAGACAGTTGTTAGCTGCCATGTAGGTGCTGAGAACCAGACCTGAGTCCTCTGCAAGAACAGCCAGTGCTCTTAACCGTTGAGCCGTCTCTCCAGCCCCATTTTTTAAATGTGTATGTGTGTTTTACCTATATGCATGTAATGCCATGAAATGCCTGTGGAGGCCAGAAGAGGGCATCAGATCCCCTGGAACTGTAGTTACAGACGTTAGCTGCCATATGGGTGCTGAGAACCGAACCCTGGTCCTCTGCAAGAGCAGCCCAGTGCTCTTAACCACTGAACCATCTCTCCAGCCCCAAGTCTTAAAACTTTCTGGGTTTTTGAGACATGATCTCCCTAGCGCCCCCCACCCCCCAGCTGGGTAGACCAGGCTGGCCTTGTTCTCACAGAGGTCTGCCTGCCTCTGAGTGCTGGTACTAAAGGCACGGACCATCAGGCCTGGCTTAGGTCTTGTAACTTTCTGAATGAGCTTCCTGAGCCCTGTTAATTTCTGCTTTTTTTTTTTTTTTTTTTTTTTTGGTCTTTTTTTGAGACAAGGTCTCCCTGTACCCGCAACTGGCCTGGATTTGCTAATGGAGGCCAGGCTGGCCTCAAACTTACAGAGGTCTACCTGCCTCTGCCTCCTGAGTGCTGGGATTAAAGGCGTGCACCACCACACCTGGCTTCTGCTTTTCTTTTTTAAAAACATTTATCCTATGTCTGTATGCACACACTCATGCTCCACTTTGCATGTGTGGAGCTCAGAAGATAACTTGCCAAAGTCAGTTCTCCATCAGTGGGTCTCTGGGGATTGAACTCAGGTTGTCGGGCTTTGTGACAGCACCCTTACCCACTGAGCCGTCTTGTCTGCCTGTGTTTCCAAAGCTTTCTGAGTCTCTTCCATCCAGGAGGAGATATTTCAATATGTATGAATGTATATGTATTGCCTACATGTGTGTAAGTGGATCTGTGACATGCAGTACCCGAGGAGGTCAGAAGAGGGTGTTGAATCCCCTGGAACTGTTGGCCCCCATGTGGGTGTTGGGAATTGAACCTCGGTTCTCACTGCTAGAGCAGTGAGTGCTCTTAACTGTTGAGCCATCTCTCCAACCTGAGAATCAGGCATTTTGCAGCCTGAAGGATGGGCCTGGCATCAGGTCCCAGTTCTGAGTCTCTTTAGGATGAGAAGGGGGAACTTATAGAATTTGTAGATTGAAGGAGTTAGTCATCCCCCTCCTCCATCCTGAGTCAGACTCACGTGGCACACGAGAGAGGCTCGAGTCTGTCCAGAGGTCTGACCCAGCCTTATTGACCTTGAGTCCTAGAGATTCCCCTGGAATGGGCTGGGGCCCTGAGCGGTATTGGAGGGAGTTGAATTTCTCAGAACTTGAGGGACTTGTTGGCTTAGTCCCTGGGGCATGGTAGAGAGGGGGAAGGAAACTCAGCTCTCCTGATTTGTAAATCCTGCCATATGGTTGGGGGTAGGAGGATGGATGAAGCTTTTAGACCCTGTGCCAGAAGGGAGGGGAAAAGTGAGCCAGATGTTCTAGAGGGAGGTCTCTGAAAGGGATGAGGCCGGAGATCAGCAGCTCTGATTAAATGTGTTCAGCAGCTTTTAGGTAAAAGAAGGAAGCTTTTTTTTTTTTTTTTTCACAAGCTCTGAAACATGAGGAAGTTGGAATCCTAGAAGGGTAGAAGGTAGTAAGCCTGTGTCAACTTACTGAAAGAAGGAAGTATGTTTTTGCTGGGCCTGAGGTGTAAAGCCCTAGGTCACCATAGGGAGGAAGTCCGAGGCTAGCAGGATCTTAGACCACAATCTTTTTGCTTGTTTCTCTTTATTTTTTTAAAGAGAGGGTCTCACTGTGTAACCCTGGCTGGCCTCTTATCTCACAGTAATTCTGCCTCAACCTCTCAGAGGCTAGGATTACAGTCATGAGTCACCATACTCAGCTACCTGACAGTTTTTTGGGCTTTTTTTTTTTCCTTCCTGAAGGTCACATGTAGCCCATGCTGGCCTTAAACTCATTTCATAGCCAAGGATGACTTGAACTCCTGATTCTCCTGTTTCCATCTTCATGTGCTGGATCCCAGGTGTGCACTGCCTGGCTTATGCAGGGCTCGGAGTCAAATCCTGCACTTCATGCATGCTAAGCAAACACGCTCTGGAAACATGCTACCACTTGAGCTATGTACCCAGCCCAAGACTACAGTCTTTTTTTTCCCCCTAAAGAATGCCAGCACTTAATGAACTTCCCTCTGTGGCTTTAAGCCACCAGGACACAGGCACCCAAATACCCTTAACTTTCTCTCCAGCTCTTCTGCTCAGGAATTTGCCTTCATGACGCCAGGCTGCTTAGAGAGCTTTCCCTTCCCCGGAACAGTGGCCCGATTGCGCCACATCTTGTTTTGGGCAGCATTTACCCGTGTCTGTTCACTGTCCAGTGGCCACAATTTATCAAGGTTGACCGTTGTGCAGAAATTCTGGTTCCTCTTTGAGTGGTAATGCCTCATCAACCGTCCCACAGTAACCTGGATGATATAAGTTGATCCTGTGGTAATGGAGACCACCAGCAGCCCCCTGGCCTCCAGGGTGCTCCTGAGGCTTCCCCATGTTGTCATGGCCATGGCTCACATGGCCCCAGAGTTTCTGGGTCTCTCTTAGTCTGAATGGCATGGCCACAGCCAAAAGGAAAGAGAGGCCTCTGAAGTCTTAGAGGTAGTGAGTGCGGGGCGACCCTCTCGTATGCCCTCCCTTTTCGTAAGAAAACTGAATTCCTTTTGTATTTATTTTTACTTGATGTGTATGAGTGTTTTGCCTGCATGTATATAAGTGCACCACATGCCTGCAAACCCATAAAGTCTAGAAGATGGCATGGAATTCCCTGGAACTAGACTTGTTAGCTGCCATGTGGGTTTTAGGATCTGAACCCAGGTCCTCTGCAAGATTGGCCAATGCTTTTAACCTCGGAGCCATCTCTCCAGCCCCTACAGTTTTTTTTTTTTTTTTTTTTTTTTGGTCTTTTTGAGACAGGGTCTCCCTGTAGTCTCAGCTGACCTGAAGCTTGCTATGTAGACCAGGCTGGCCTTGAACTCACAGAGATCTACCTGCCTCTGCCTACAGAGTGCCGGGATTAAAGGCAAGCGCCACCATGCCCAGCTTTTTTTGTCGTTTTGAGATAGGATCTCCCTGTAGCCCCAGCTAGCCTGGAAGACCAGGCTGGCCTCTTATCTCACAGAGATCCTCCTGCCTCTGCCTCCCGAGTGCTGGGATTAAAGGCGTGCACCACCACGCCTGGCCCTTTTACATTGCTTTTATGTGCTTGTGGGGTGTGTGTGTGTATGTGTCTGGGCGTACATGTGCAGGTCAGAGGATGATTAGTTCTCTCCCTCTACCATGTGGGTCCTAGGGATCAAAGTCAGGGGCAGCAAGTGCCATTATCCACTGAGCCATCTTGCTGGCCTTCTGGTCTTCAGGTTGCTGAGTCCCTGGAGAAGGAAAGCAAGGACTGCTTTGGGTATCTGGCATGTATAGAGCTAGGATAAGTCTAGAACCTAAATGACTAGCTCATTCGTGTATGCTTAGAACTGTTCCTGTTTTAGACTGAAAGTTCCATATTTTAGGGAACACCCCCTTCAAGAGTTCAAAGTAATTTGTTACAGTAGAGGTAAGGGCTGGGTGCCTCGATGCCTCTGTCTGGGGCCTTATATAAACACTCTGCTGTTTTTTTTTCTAGCCATGCCGGTAACAGTGACCCGAACAACCATCACTACCACATCCACATCCTCCAATGTGGTAGGATCCCCTCGGGCACTGACCCAGCCCCTGGGCCTCCTCCGCCTGCTGCAGCTGTTATGCACCTGCGTGGCATTCTCGCTGGTGGCCAGTGTGGCCGCCTGGCAGGGGCCCATGGGCAACTGGTCCATGTTTACCTGGTGCTTCTGCTTCGCCGTAACCCTGGTCATCCTCATCGTGGAGCTAGCCGGGGTCCAGTCCCGGTTCCCTCTGTCCTGGCGTAACTTTCCCATCACCTACGCCTGCTACGCTGCCCTCTTCTGTCTGTCCTCCTCCATCATCTACCCAACCACCTATGTGCAGTTTATGTCTCACGGACGATCCCGGGACCACGCCATCGCCGCCACCACCTTCTCTAGCATCGCCTGTTTGGCTTATGCCACCGAAGTGGCCTGGACTCGGGCGAGGCCTGGTGAGATCACCGGCTACATGGCCACCGTCCCGGGACTGCTCAAGGTTTTTGAGACCTTCGTAGCCTGTATCATTTTTGCCTTCATCAGCAATCCAAACGTGTATCAGCGGGAGCCGGCTCTGGAGTGGTGTGTGGCTGTGTATGCCATCTGCTTCATCCTAGCCGCCGTGACCATCCTGATGAACCTGGGGGAGTGTACCAACCTGCTGCCCATCCCTTTCCCAACCTTCCTGTCAGGCCTGGCCTTCCTATCTGTCCTCTTCTATGCCAGTGCTCTTGTCCTCTGGCCCCTGTATCAGTTCAGTGAGAAGTATCACGGCCAGCCCCAGCGGTCAATGGATGTGGAATGCACTTACAAACACCCCCACAATGTGTGTGGCTGGGATCGCCGACTGGCCGTGGCCATCTTGACAGGTGTCAACCTGCTGGCCTATCTGTCAGATCTGGCACACTCTGCCCGGCTGGTGTTTGTCAAGGTCTAAGATTCACAAGGGGCTCCCGTCCCCAGCCCTCCTTCCCACATCTTCGTCTGAGTTTTTGGTACTGAGTCTTTTTCCTCCCCTTTTCCTCCTCTCTTCCTCTTTGTATCCTCTTCCTGATCTGCTGTTCTCTTTCCTCTTGCCGTTTCCTTTCCTCTTCCTGTTTTGTTTGCTTGTCCACATCCTGTTTTGCCTCTGAGCTGTGTCACGACCCAGTCTTTCCCTTTACCACTTTTTTTTTTAAATCCAACCTCACTGTTCCCAACTGCCTATTTGCTCACCACATCTTTCTAGTTCCCGGGGAGCCCTCAGAATCCTTGCTGTCTCCCAACCCCCAAAGGTGCTGGCCCCACACATCCCTCACTTCACAGTTCTTCAACGTGAGTCTCCCTAGGGGCCACATTGCCAAAGCATGCCCCCCTGCCCTGGCTGTGCCTTAGTCAGTATGTATGAGTGTGTGTGTTGAAGGGGCTTGAGGGGTGGGCAGTGTATGGTACACCTCCCTTTAAGTTTTAAAGAACAAACAACTCCAGGAGGTCAATAATTCTCAGTGGGCGGGAGGCTTTAAGCACAGACCCTGGGTCCCTGTGCCACTGCCTGGCTTATGCCCAAGATTGGCTCCAGAATTTTTGCCAGGCTTACAAAAATCTCACTGCCTAGAGGCTAGCCTAAATGAAGCAAGATATGGATGCAAAAAAGAAAAAGCCAGGCAGAAACCACATGGTCATGAAAACAACTCTGAAGTATTTCTGAGGGGCAGTGATGGTGTCCCTCCTGTCTCAGTGTTAAAAATAACATGGCCTGCTTTAATAGGTTTGAGAGAAAATGGCCTCTTGCCGGCCTTAAAGGCATTAGCATAAGTCTTTTTTTCTTCTTCCTGAGCATGAAGGTAAAAATGACTAAGAAGCCCTATTCTTTTTTTTTTTTTTCTTAAGTGGCTTTTGAGACACGCTCTCATGTAGCTCAGGTTAGCCTTGAATTTGTTATTGAGGCTGGCCTTGAATTCCTGAGCCTCCTGCCTCCACCTCCCAAATCCTGGGATTTACAAGCATTCCTGTACCACCAAATCCAGTTTGTGGTCGTGTTCAAGAGGAGAGTTTCTTAGGAATTTTTCTTTTCTGTCTTGGGTGGGTGGGGGATGGGAACTGCTGCTGTGGAATGGAATGGCTTGTGTGTCTGCTGCTCACACACACGTGTCTCCGTGCTAGTCGCTTCATGTTGTTACTTTCTGCTTCTCTGGGACTCACATGCATTACGTGATATATATAAATGTATAAATATATATTTTATTTTTTTTAATTCCCTGGAGCTTTGGGTTCCTGTAGCTCCTGCTGTCAGTCATAGAAGCCTCGTCCCTCCTCCCACACCCATAATGTTCTTTTTTTAAAATCTCAATATAAAGATAACAGGAGGATTTGTGCTTTCTTTATCACAGGGGGAGGGTTCTGGAAGAGGGGTGAGGTCTGTATTTCCTCAGTCTAATAACAGAAGGGGGCTGGGATTAAGACAACCATTGGCCTGATCAGAAAACAGATGTCTGAATTTTTTGTTTTTTTTTGAGACAGGGTCTCCCTGTAGCCACAGCTGGTCTGGAATGTGCTGTGTAGACCAGGCTGGCCTTGATCACACAGAGATCCACCTGCCTCTACCTCCTGAGTGCTGGAAATAAAGGTGTGTGCCACCACACCTGGCTTTTTTTTTTTTTGGAGACAGGATCTGTTATAGCCCGGGCTGGCTTCAAACTCACTACGTAGTTGAGGATGACCTTGAACTTCTGATCCTCCTGCCTCGACCTTCTGAATGCTGGGATCACAGGCATGCACCATTATACACCCAGTTTATGCAGTGCTGGGATTCAAACCAGGACTTGGTCCATACTAGGCAAACACTTTTCTAACTAAGCTATGTTCGCTGCCCCTTGGTCTTCTAACGTGCCCAGGGGCTAACAGGGCTCAGAGGTCAAAAACATTTGCTCTGAAATCATGAGAACCAGAGTTTGAATCTCAGCACCCATGGATCAAGCTGGGCTTCCTGGCAAAGACCTGTAACCCAAGGAGGTGGGGAGAGACAGGAGGATTGCTGGGACTTTCTGGCCTCCAGCCTACATCCAGATCTGATCTTGCCTTCCCTTGCTGAAGTCTGAGTAAAATTACAAATGCACACACAGACACACAGAGGAAACATCCTAGTTAGCCTTCTGTTGCTGTGATAAAACACTGACCAATGGGGCTGGAGAGATGGCTCAGTGGTTAAGAACACTGGTTGTTCTTGCAGAAGACCAGGTTCAAATCCCAGCATCCATATGGCAGCTAACAACTGTTCACAACTCCAGTCCCAGGGGATCCAACAGCCTCTTCTGACCTCCGTGGGCACTGCACGGCACGGGTGCACTTACCTACATGCAGGCAATACTCTAATATACATAAAAGTAATTAAAAAAGAAAAAACACTGACCAAAACCAACTTGGGGGAGGAAAGGATTATTTGACTTACAGGTTATAGTCCGTCATTGAGGGAGGCCAAGGCAGTAACTGACACAGAGACCATGAGGAAACACTACTTACTGGCTTGATCATCTACCTCATACAGCTCAGGCTTGCCTGCCCAGAGATAGCAGCACTCATGTATGTTGAACCCTCCTACATATTAGCCATCAAGAACATGCCTCACAGAGTTGCCCACAGGCCAGTCTATGAAGAAAATTTCCTCAAAGTTTCCTCTTCCCAGATGACTCTACCAAGTTTACAAAAACTAATCACGACACACACACACACACAAATTCCAGAATCATGCAACCCCCGTTTTTTGCCTCTGCAACCAGTTGAGAGCAACTTGGAAAACCTTTCAGAATTTGGAAGCACATGGGAAAGGGCCAGCTAGGACACACTACTTTGGGGGAGCGAAGAAAAGCCTTGTTTTTGCAGGTATACCTGTATCTGAGCTACCCCAATCCCTCTTAGGAGGGCATCATGCCCACTCCTTCCTCATCCCCTATGCAGGAAAGCCCCCTGGAAGGCACCAGAAAGAAGAGCTATAGGCCGGGGGTATGGCTCAGTTGGTAGAGTGCTTGCTTACTGCGCAGGAAGCCCCTGGGTTCAGTCCCCAGTACCGCATAACTTGGGCGTGGTGGTGCATGCCTATTATCCCAGCACTTGGAAGGTGGAGGCTGGAAGATCAGGAGTTCAAGGTCATCGTCCCCTACGCAGCGAGTTTAAGGCTAGCCTGAATTACATGCGACCCAGTTTTAAAAACAAAAAATCAGCTGTGGCATCCTGGAGGTGGCTGGCAGGCCTGGGTAGTCCTTTCTGGAAGAGGAGCGCTCTCGGATTCCCCACCGTCCTCTTCGGCTTCCGGAATCCTCCCCACCGCTGAAAAACCCCAGAGAGGGCGTGGTGCTTCCAGACAGCGCGTCAACGCCGAGCCTGGCCCTCCGTGCCTTGCGCGCCAGGAGGAGGCGTTCTCGGCTACGTCCCAAGAATAGCCGACCTGCCGGCCTACAAGTCCCAGAGCGCACTGCGCCCCGCAGCCCCTGGTGGGCCCTGGATTGAGCTAGAAGAGGCTTCCTCGCAGTCTGGACCCAGAAGTGTGCCTGGATTGGGAGAAAGGCGCCCGGCAGAGCGTGACCAGACAGAGAAGGGGACACGGCGAAGGAAACCCTAGGGGTGCAGAGAAATTCCCAGGAAGACTGTCAGGAGAGCCCTTCGGGTGGAGACTCAGGGAGACCCAGAGGGGGAGAGCCTCCCCGGGGATTGAGCGTGCCAGGGAGACACCCGCCCCCCTCAATCCCAGAGATGATACAGAGTTCCTCAAAGTTGGAGTGTCACATGTAGACAGGGAGGGGGGCAGAAGGGGTGGAGAGACCCCAGAGATGGAGAGTCACAGGAAGACACAGGGGGGAGAGAGCCTCCGAGACGGCCAGAGAGAGACATAAAGAGGGGAGAGACCCTCACAAATTACGGATCCCAGGATGGGGGAAAGACTCATCAGAGATAGAGTCCTAGCGAGTCAACGAAGGAGGGAGAGACCCCAGAGACGGAGAGACATGAAGGGGGGGAGAGACCCTCACAAATTAAGAATCCCAGAAGACACGGAGGAGGGAGGGAGAGACCCTCAGTCATGGAGAATCCCAGGGAGACACGGTAGGGGGAAGGAACCCCCAGAGATAGAGTCCTAGGGAGTCAGGAAGGGGGGAGAGACCCCCCCCCGAGACAGGGGGATTGACAGGACCAAAAGGAAAAGCCCTAGAGCGAGTCAGAAAGGGACAGAAGAGAGGACCGAGGCTTTCTCAGAAGAGCGCAGGACAGGCAAATATTTAGAGAGAGCACCCTCTAGCGACAGGTGGGAACAGGAGGAGGACAGAGGCAGAGAGTGACCAGCTGGGAGGAACGCTGGACCTCACACAGTTTGAAACCGGCAACAAAGGGATTAGCGGAGTAGAAAAGGACACACCCAGAGGGAGACAGCAGTAAATCCAAAGGCCCAGAGCAGTAAGGAGCCGGCAGCATCTCCAACGGAGGATGAGACACCGGCCTATCAGTCCATCACTAGATGCTCAGCACTGAGCAGAAAGTTTCTTTATTACAAGAATAATAAGACCAGAGATACACAGACCAAGGATCTGAACACGACCCACCCACGCACCTGAGTCGGGAGGGGGTGTTGAGGGGCAGGATGACAGACTGGAGTGTTTGGCGGGGAGGAAGGAGGAGACAAGGCTCAGGGGACGTCCGCTCCTTGCAACCAACCTCCGGAATGGGTGTGTGCACGCGGAGAGGAGGGAGGGGCATCTGTCCTGTGTTCTCGGGGAGGGGAGGGGGGGAGGCCTTTAAGCCTAAACCCCGCCCCTTCGGTCGTCATAGCAACGCCTCCCCCCACCCCCCAGCTCCTACATTTCAGCAGGTGCCGGGAGCCCGAGCTCCCGCCGCCGCCGCCCTTGCCTCCGGCTCCTCGGTGCCCCAGCCTTCTGCTCTGCCCCCACCCGCCCGCTATCCCTTCGGTGGAGCCGGCTTCGGGGTGCCGCTCCCGGCCCCGCTCTGCGCACCTTTAGGTGCCTCGCCCCTGTCCTTCCCACCCCGGAGTCTGCCGAGTCGACCCTCTCCCGTCCACCTGTTTCCTCCGGAAAAAGGCAGGATCGTGGTGGTCCCTGCTGCGTTCCTGGGGCCATGGCGGGACTGGGCCCCGGCGGAGGCGACTCAGAGGGGGGACCCCGACCCCTGTTTTGCAGAAAGGGGGCGCTGAGGCAGAAGGTGGTTCACGAGGTCAAGAGCCACAAGTTCACCGCTCGCTTCTTCAAGCAACCAACCTTCTGCAGTCACTGTACCGACTTTATCTGGTGAGGGATATCCGGGTGTGCTGGAGAGGAGGGGATGGGGTACCGTCATGTCACACTGGCCCCCAAGCGATGATCAGAGAGGGGTGGCTCTAGGATGGTGGGAGTCTGGAAGTCTGGACTCCTGGGTCGGAGGGAGGAGGGGCTGGGGGCGTCTGGACTCCGGGGTCGGAGGGAGGAAAGGCTGGGGCTGGAATTTCTGGGTTCTAGAAGAAGGCACTTGGGACTCAGACACTCGGGTGAGGGTGAGAAGCCACAGACCACCTGTGTCTTGCAAAGGTGGAAGGGCCCAGGTTACCCCTCTTGGCACACTGACTTTAGGTCCTTAACTCCCCTAGGGGTATTGGAAAACAGGGCCTGCAATGTCAAGGTAAGAGCTCAGATCTGGACTCCCGGGACCCCCCGAGGGTGGAGGCTGGGGCCTCACAGCTGCTGACACACGTGTTCTCTGGTCTCCAGAGAGGCGCGGGGGAGCCCTGGGCGGGGGGGTGTGGCAGAGACACAGCCTGTGGTGGGGAGGAAGCTCTGATGGCTGGGCCACCGCGGAGGTGGTGCTGGGGGCCCCTCCCTCGGCCGGCTCCAGGTGGGGACAGATATTTGGAGAATCTGTTTCCATGGGAACAGGGAGATTTGGAAAAGGGGAGCTGAATGGGGGGAAGGGGCTCAGAGATGCAAAGTCAGAGCCCCCCCCCAGACTGCTGTTGCTATGACAACACCATCCATCCAAAAGCAGGGGCAGGCCGGGTGGGGTCACTAATGGGCGAGTGGGGGCCGGGAGAGGGGGACGATTCCTAAAGCACCAGCTGGCACTCAGGCTGAGAACAGAGTGACTCAGGGTGGGGGGCGGGCCGGAGCAGCGCCCCCAGACTCACTTCTGCCCAAGTTGCTGTTCTGTGTTGTGTCTGAGGATATTTCTGTTATTTCTCTTCAAAACCTATGTCACTCTGTCCTTGTTTTATCTCTGTGGGCCTGGGTCTGCTTTCCATGATTCCTTGGGGGGGGAGAGAGAGAGAGAGAGAGAGAGAGAGAGAGAGAGAGAGAGAGAGAGAAGAGAGAGAGGATCGACTGTCACTTTGTGATCTTCTTTCTTAAGTCTATTCCTTGGCCTTCTGTATTTCTCTCTCTCCCTCTCTCTCTCTCTTTCTCTCTCTCTGCTCTATCTCTCTCTTCATCTAGTTCTCTCCTCAGATTTGCTTTCTGTTGGGTTGGACTCTGTGGGGAACCCCTCCCCTCTGAAACGTCTATCTCCGATTTTGGATTTTGTGTCTGTCTGTGTCTCTCCCTTCTCTATCTCCCTTGTCTCCATCTCCTCTGTCTCTCCCTGCGCCCGTGTCTCTGCGACTCTCACCTTCAGTCTGCAGCTTTGTCGTTCATCGCCGATGCCACGAATTCGTGACCTTCGAGTGTCCAGGCGCTGGAAAGGGCCCCCAGACGGACGTGAGTGCCCGGACACCTGGTTCTTCCTCCTCAGGCCGCACCCCACCCTCACCCCCTCGGCGTCCGTCCCAATTTCTCTTGCTATTTTTACGGCTAGGAGGGGAGGGGGGCTGGGGAGATAGGGGGAGCTAGTTTGGCCCAGATTCCTTGCCCTTGGCCTGGAAAAGGGGAATGGGAAGGGGGCCTGGGAGAGGCTGGGGACACAGGTGAGGACAGAGAGGAGGCAGGGGTTGAAGGGACCAAAGATCAGCACTGGAGAGGTGAGGCTACCATCCAGGGAAAAGAAATTTAAGAAAATCGGAACCTGAGGGATGCAGAGAGATATCATTGCAGGGCACTGAATTGTGAAATAAGATTTCAGAAACTGGTCAGAGATGCAGGAAATGTTGGACGCTGTGATACTCGCCTATAATCCCAGCGCTTAGGACGTGGAAGCAGGAGCATCTGGAGTTGAAGGCTAGCCTGAGCTACGGGGGGGGAGAGAGAGAGAGAGAGAGAGAGAGAGAGAGAGAGAGAGAGAGAGGAGACTGATACAGAAGCAGAGAGAGAAATTGAATGGAATGGAGCGACTGGGCATGACGGAGGGAAAGAGAGGTGTCTAGGAAGCACAGAGTGCAGATACCTGGGAGACAGGCTGAAACAGGAAGAGGTGCAGATGAAAGATGCTTAGGAGATGTTTAGGTGACTCAGAGAGATGCTATAGTGCACATGCCCTGCGCAATCCCACATATGCACACACACATATGCACACACTTAGATCCCTAGCTGCCTTGCATCTTTCTTTTCTGCACCAGCAGGGCCTGACAAGCTCAGTCAACTCAGGAGGCCCACCCCTGTCCCCTCCTTCACTTTTTAAAAATCAAGCCTCAGATTCCTCCCCTGAAAAATGGACTGGGACCTAGCAGTGACACAAGTGAGGCAACTGTTTTCCACAGGGACCCCCAGCCACACACTCAGCTAGCGTGAAATAGAACGGCTTCGAGAAACAGAAATCTACATTGCATTTTGCTCAAATCGATTTAAATCTGAACAGCCACAATAAGCTAGTGGCTATCAAATGGGTTAACACAAATCTAGACATCTCCAGGCTTATGTTACCAGTCCAACAAAGTCAGGTTGGTTGTTTCTTCCCAGAGTCTGACATAAGACAACAGATATGCTTTATGGAGAAAAAGAGGAGATAGCATCCAGAGGGCTGAGGCAGGAGGATGGTGAGTTTGAAGCCAGCCTGGGCTACATAGTGAGACTCTGTCTCAATGAAAAGGCATTAGTCTACAGAGGCCCATGAGGCATCTGCCAGCTTGTCAGGTGAAGAAAGCAGAAATTTATGTAGAGGCTGTGACTTTGAAGAGCAGGTGTTGAGTACCACTGTCTACCTGCTTGCCTTTGCCACCAATACCAGCTCTGTTTTATGAGATACTGATTGCTTGGATATTGTCAGGTATCTTGTACACAGTGTAGGACTGAATCTAGACAACTGCTCATATGGTCAGGTTAGGTGGGGTTTTGTTGTTGTTTGTTTTGTTTTGTTTTTCTGTTCCCATGTGATCAGAGACCCTGGACCAGAGTACCTGGGTCTGAATCCTAGTTCCTCTGTGTATAAGGAATTTATCTCTTGCAGTTTTTGTTTTTCTCTTCCTTTTTTATTTTTATTGGTTTTTGTAATGTTTTCATTACATTTTGTGTGTGTGTGTGTGTGTGTGTGTGTGTGTGTCTATGCACATGGGGGGCATGCATGTGCCATGGCACACTTGTGAAGGTCAGAGAACAGCTTGCAGGATTTAGTTCTCTCTTTCCATCATATGCATCTCGGATCAAGCTTAGGCTGTTAGGCTTGGAAGCAAGCAACTTTACCCATAGAACCATCTCACTGGCCTGTTTTGTTTTTAAGATTTTATTTTATATGTATGAGTGTTTTGCCTGCATGTATATCAGTATACCATGTGAGTGCCTGGTGCCCATGGAGGCCAGAAGAGGGAGTCAGATTCCCTGGACCTGAAGTTAAGGATACTTGTTAGCAACCACGTGAGTGCTGAGAACTGAACCCAGGTCCTCTGCAAGAGTAGCCAGTGCTCTTTACCTGTGCTGACCCATCTCTCAAGCCACAGTTTTTGTTCTTTTGAGACAGGGTCTCCCTGTACAGCTCAAGCTGGGCTCCAACTCCCTATCTTCCTGATAACTCAGCCTCCCAAATGCAGAGATGACATGTGTGTACCACCACACTGGTTTAATTATCCACTGTATCTCTTCAGTTCTTCAGTATAAAAAGGGGGTGAGGCTCATGACCAATTATGGAGTTATTTCAAAGTGAGTCAAGCACCTGGGATGGTATCTGAGACACAGTAAGAACCAAAATATTGGGCCAGCAAGATGGCTCAGCAGGGTAAAGGCACTTGCCCCCAAGCCAGGTGACCTAAATTCGATCCCCAGGACCCACATGGTGGAGTGAGAGAATGGACTCTCACAAGCTGTCCTCTGACCTCCATATGCAAGTGCATGCACACACATACACACACACAATAAATGCAATTTGAATGTTTACTTTTTAAAATTGTATTTTTGTGAATTTCATACAATATATTTTGATCATATTTAGGTCCCCCCCATCTGTACCCCCTTATTTTTCCGTGTCCCATTTCATGTGCTCTATTATATACAAATGTATTAAGCCTTGCAGAGTCAAATTTGTGCCTCCAAATGCCCTTCATTGTGGGTCCATCCATGGAGTCTGGTCAATCTACCAAGAGACCCTTAAACAAGACTGCCTCTATCCCTCCCAGCAGCCATTGGTTGCCAATCGTTTCTCAGGTAGTGTTGGGGTTTCTTACCTGTGTCTGTGCTGGGGTTTTGTCTGACTTGAGCATCTGTGGGGTTTGTGCATGCTGTCACCATTGTTGTGAGTTCATGTGAGTAACTTCCCAGCTGTCTGGAAAACTGTTTCCTGGTGGTTGTTCACCTCCTCTGGCTCTTCCAGGCCTTCTGCCCCTTTCTTCCACGATGCATTTAAAGTTTGTAAAATAACTGAAATATTACTTCTTGTGACCATGGCTAAAAGTATTATGAGGAGGGAGGAAGCAGCAAAAGGGGGGACGCTTTCCTTTTCTCTCTTTTTTGTTCTGTATTAACACTTTTGATCTTGTAAGTATTATGCACAGGACTTAAGAGGTGGTAAGGACCTGGGGCATGAGTCTGCTTAGTTCTCAGGAGACCCCTTTAGGTCCCCTTTCACAGAGCAGAAACCTGAGGCCCACAAAGAGGTGACTGTGAGGAGGCCCAGGCTAGGTCAGATTTGGGCCTGGAGCCAGGAGTGGTGGCACATACCTATAATCTCAGCACTCCAGGGAAGGAGGAAGGAGAGTTTCAAGTCTGAGGCCAGCTTGGGCCTCACTGTCTCAAAATGAGACTGTCTCAGAACAAAAACAAAAACAATTTGGGCCTGGCTCTCTCTTTTTTAAAGACAGGGTCTTAATATGTAGCCCAGGCTGGCCTCAGACTCAGGACCCTCTTGCCCCTGGGTGCTGGGATTGTGATTAGATGCGTGTGCCACCATGGCCAGTTGCCTTTCTTTTTTAACTTGTGCCGGGAATTGAACACAGGACATACTAGGCAAGCATTCTACCACTGAACCAGCCTTTCTCCTTTAAAAAAAAAAATTAACTTTATTTATCATGATGTGTGTGAGTGCAGTAGTACACATGCTATGCACACAAATGGAGATCAGAGCGCAACTTTCCAGACTTTGTTCTCTCTACCATGGGTTCCATGGGTTGAACTTGGGTCATCAGGCCTAAGCAGCAGCAAGCATCCTTACTGACTGAGCCATCTTGCTGGCCATTTTTATACTTGTTTATATATATATAATTTTTTATTATTTTATGTGTATGAGTGTATTGCCTGCATGTATGTAAGTGCACCGGTGTCATGCAATGCCCATGATGTCAGAAGAGAGCATCAGATTTCCCTAGAACTGGAGTTACAGATGGTTGTTAGCCATCACGTGGGTGCTGGGAATTGAACCTGGGTCCTCTGTAAGAGCAGCCAGTGCTCTTAACCGCTGGGCCGTCTCTCCAGCCCATTCTTGTTGTTTTGGGACAAGTTTTACACTATAGCCCAGGCTGGACTCTCAGCCTTCGAAGTACTGAGATTACAGGTCTATATGATCATGTTGGACCACTCTTGTTTATTTGTTTGTTCGTTTATTTATTTACAGACAGAGTCTCACACTAGTCCAGGCTGGACTTCAATTTTCTGGCAATCCTCTCCTCTCAGTCTTCTGAGTACTGGATTACAGTCAGACCCACAGCTCCTTTCCATAGATTGCTTGAGTGTCAGGCTCCCCGCTGATGGTCAGGGGACGACCTCTCTTCCAGGAGAAAGTTGTCTCCCACCCCTCACCCCCTCAGCTGGGGACTGAACCCAGGGCCTAGTACCTACTGGGCAAGCACAGTATACCTGGGTGATAAACTCAGAACACTGAGTGAGGTCATGGTTAGCATTGTATTCCCCCCATATATATACACTTAAAATAGAAACCTCACTAAACTCACTAAACTAAAGCCCTAGAATATTGTAAATTTCCTCCCTTTATGATAACTTTCTCAATGCTTTCCTGGGAAAAGGCAAATGTGATGGGCCGGAGCGATGGCTCAGCATTAAAGAGTCCTTGCTGCCCTTGCAGAGGACTCCTATCGGACAGCTCACCACCACCTGAAACAGTTCTAGGTGCTTCCTCCAGTACCAGGCACGCACATGATGCACATACATACATGCAGACACTCACAGATATACACAAAATAAATATTAAAAGAAAAATATGAGGCGAGGGAGTAGCTCAATTGGTAGACTGTTTGCCTGGCATGCAGAGGCCCTGGGTTCCATCCCAGCACCGCATAACACTGGCCATGGTGGGGCACGCCTGTACCCCAGCACTTGAGTGGTAGACGCAGGAGGATCAGGAGTCCAAAGTCACCTTCAGCTATACAGGAGTTTGAGGCTAGGATGTAAAATGAAAGAAAAGAAGGGAGGAAAAGAGGAAGGGAAAAAGGAAAGGAAGGAGGGGGGGAAGGGAAGGAGAGAAGGGAGGGAAAGAGACAAATAT
>NW_008332816.1:500233-507695 GCF_000622305.1 Nannospalax galili
CTCTGCCTCCTGAGTGCTGGGATTAAAGGCATGCACCACCACACCCAGCTGGCAAATAGTTTTCAAGATTTATTTTTATTATTTCTCTGTGTGTGCACGCGTGCGCCCACTGGTGTGCGTGTGCCTGCATGTGGGTGGGTACCACTGAGGCCAAAGGCATCAGATACCTCTGGAGCTGGGGTTACATGCAGTTGTCAACTATTCGACATGGGTGCTGGGTCCTGAACTCAGGTCCTCTGCAAGAGCAGTATGTGCTCTTAACCACTAAGCCAGCTTTCCAACCCCAATATCCAAACTTTAAAAGAAGGAGGCATTACCTTGTGGAGTGGAATGTGGGCAGAGGAGGCTCATTGCTGGTGTCCTGAATTCCTGTATAATGGGACCCTGGAACTTTTGCATTGCTTCATGATACAGGATATTTATTTCCATTTGACAGAGGAGGATGCTGAGGCTCAAAACTGGGAAATGAATTTGCTCAAAAATCACACAGCAGGGAAGTGGCCTAGCTCTTTCTTAGATGTGGAGCTGTTCTGGGCTGGCAGTCATAACTGTTGTTGGGGTAACAGTCCTGAGGGAGTCAGTGAGTCTCTAGCTCAGTTCAGCCCTCTGGTGCCTGCTGTAACTCATCTCTGCCCCACGCAGGACCCAGGGAAGGCAGCCCATGACCTGGCCCAGCTCAGAGTGGCCTCACAGGTCCTCAGAGAACAATTTGTTGCAGGTGGAAATGGTGTTGGAAGTCTTCATCCTCCTCATGTTCTGGCCAAGTGCTACTTTGTTAACAAGGCCTTCCCTGACCACTGCAAATTTCAAGCCTCCAACAACTTCAACTCCCCTTTCTCTTCCTCTTCCTCTCTCCCTCCTCTCCTTCTTCCTTTTTTCTCTCCTCCTCCTTTTCCTTCTTTCTCCCTCCTCTTCCTCTCCCTTCACCTCCTCTCTCTTTTGAAGTACTAGGATCAAACGCAGGACCTCATACATACTAGACAAGTGCTGAACCATTGATCTACTCCCCCAGCCTCTTTAAAATTTCTGAGATAAGGTATCACTAAGTTACCTAAGCTGGCTTTGGACATACTACATAGCCCAGGCTGGCCTCAAACTTCTGATCCTCCTGGCTCAGCCTCCAGAGTAGCTGGGATGCCAGGCCTGCACCTGCGGCCATCCTTACCCCTGCTTCATTTTTCTCCTGAGCAGGTATGGCCATTTATCTTAACATATTTATTTATTTTCTGCATTACTATGCTGTCTCTCTCCACTAGAAAGCAAACTGCAGGGGGCAAGGAGGTTTGTTGCTTTGTTTTTTGAGGCAGGGTCTCATCAGTCCAGGCTGGCCTCAAAGTGGCTATGCAGCCAAGGGAGGATGACCTTGAACTCCTGTTCTCCTCTGCATCACCACATCCAGTTTATGTGCTGCTGGGGATCAAACGGGATTTCATACACATTAGGCAGGCACTCTACCTACCAATGGAGCTACATCCCCAGTTCCTGCATGTGCCAAGCTTTGCATTGTACTGATGCAGAGCTGGATACCAGTACCAAGAGCAGGCCTGGCACATAGCAAGCTCCTAGTGACCATGAACTAGAAAGGTTCCCCTCTGGCCAGGGATGGGGCTTGGTTAGTGCAGTGCTTTCCTTGCATGCAGGAAGCCTTAGGTTCCAAGTCCAAACATGACAGTCCACGCCTGTAATCCCAGCAGAGGCAGGAGGATCAGGAGCTGAGGGTCATCCTTAGCTACATAGCAAGTTTGAGGCCAGCCTGGGCTATGTGAGACCCCATCTCATAAACCAAAAAATAAAAAGTCATGGGATTGGGGACATCGCTCAGCAGTTAAGACTTGCTGCTCTTCCAGAGGATCTGAATTCAGTTCCCAGCACCCACACCAGGTGGCTCACAACTGCCTGTGACTCCCAGTCCAGGGGATCTAATGCCCTCTGCTGGTCTCCTCAGGCACCTGCATACACACAGCATACACACAAACACAACACACATTTAAAAAAATCCCCTCTGGCATGTGTGGTGGCATATGTCTTTAGTCTCAGCAATGGGGAGGCAGGGGCAGGTGGATCTCTATGAGATCGAAGCCAGCCTGGTCTACATAGTGAGTTTCAGGCCAGTTGGGGCTACAGGGAGACTCTGTCTCAAAAAGACCCCCCCCCCAAAAATCCCCTCTCCCAGGGTTTTAGGCTCCACCTCCAGCGCCCCTAAGTGACTGTTCTATATCCCTAGGACCCCCGAAACAAGCACAAGTTCCGCCTGCACAGCTACAGCAGCCCCACCTTCTGTGACCACTGTGGCTCCCTCCTCTACGGGCTGGTGCACCAGGGCATGAAATGTTCCTGTGAGTATGCCTTCCTGGTTTCCAGCTGCACCAGCAGAGATCAGACGCTTGGGCGTGAGTTAGGGGTTAGGTGGTGGAGTGGGGTGGGGCTGTCCTTCAACCACAGTGCAATGTCTACGATTCCGGAGGAATGCAGGGTTGGGACTGGTGGGGGCGGCGAGCTTAAAGTACTATCTCTAGCTTTGTCCCACCAGGCTGCGAGATGAACGTGCACAGACGCTGTGTGCGCAGCGTGCCCTCCCTGTGTGGTGTGGACCACACGGAGCGCCGTGGGCGTCTGCAGCTGGAAATCCGGGCTCCCACGGCTGATGAGATCCACATCACGGGTGAGACCACGCCCCCTCCCTGACCACTCCCTCTCCCTTAGTGTGACATCCTCCCACCTGTGGTGTACTGTACCCCAAATTGGGAGCCACACCCCCTAATGCCCATACCTACATGCCTAACCCCTCCACCCCAATCCCAGCTGCTGGGCTCCACCCACCCACGCCCCTTGTAGCCTGAAGCCCCGCCTCCAGCTTTAGTCTTTCACATAAGATCTCATGGAGAGCCTAGGCTGCCCTCGAACTTGATATGTAGCCGAGGCTGGTCTTGAACTCCTGGTCCTCCTGCTTCCACGTCTCAAATGCTGAGATTACGGGCATGCACCACCATGCCAGGTTTCCCTTTTTTGCTGGTATGGGAAGGTTGAACCTAGGACTTCATGCATGCTAATCTAGACCTCTACCGCTGAGCTACAGTCCCCTCCCCATCCCCCTTTCCTCTTGTAGCCATCCCAGGTAGCAGGGTGATTCAAAGTGTGGGATGAGAGGCAGGATCCAATTTACCAAGCAGGGTCAGATTTTTGGGCTCCTGAGTCCTAGTGGTAGAAAAGGTTCTGGATCTGATTTCTGAGAACATGGTCTGGGCAAAATGCCTTATGCCCTGTTGATTTGGGGGCAGGGGTGCCGCAAGGAGTCACAGAGAAAGGAGACTGACCTTGAATTCTTTTTAATATTTTTTTTCATTTTTAACATTTATTTATTGTGTGTATGGTTATGTGTGTATTTTTGGTTGCTTTTTTAAAAAAATTATTATTTTTATTTTATGTGTATGAGTGTATTGCCTGCATGTATGTGAGTGCACCCATGTCGTACAATGCTGCAGAGGTCAGAAGAAGGCTTTGGATTCCCCTGGAACTGGAGTTAAGGATGGTTCATAGCCGCCATGTGGGTGCTGGGAATTGAACCCGGGTCCTCTGCAAGAGCAGTCAGTGCTCTTAACCGCTGAGCCATCTCTCCAGCCTTGTTTTTTAATTTTTAAAAATATATTTATTTCTAATTTTATGTGTATTAGTGTATTCCTACACGCATGTAAATGCACCCACCCATATTGTACAATGCCTGTGGAGGTTAGAAGAGGGTGTTGGGTCCTCTAGAACTGGAGTTACAGGTGGTTGTTAGCTGCCATGTGGGTGCTGGGAATCAAACCCAGGTTCTCTGCAAAAGCAGCCAGTGCTCTTAACCACTGAGCATCTCTTCAGCTTCCACATTTTGTTTTGAGACAGGGTCTTCCTGTAGCCCCAGCGGACTAGGATCAGGTCGCTATGTGGATCAGGCTGGCCTTGAACTCACAGAGATCCTCCTTCCTCTGCCTCCCAAGTGCTAGGATTAAAGACATGCACCATCACGCCTGCTGCGGATGTGTATGTGTGTGTGTGTCTAAGTGTGTGGGTGTGTGCCTGCCACAGTGCATGTGTGGCGATCAGAGGACAATTTGCTAGAGTTGGTTCTGTCTTACCATCTGGGTTCTGGGGATTGAACTCAGGTCATCAGACTTGTCAGCAAGCCCCTTTTCCAACTGAGCCATCTCTCCCTCCCTGACCTTGATTGTGAACTGTGGGAGGACTGAGAGCCATTTCTTAGGCCTCTAACTCAAGCTACCTCCCTGACATTCCTCTTTCAGTTGGTGAGGCCCGGAACCTCATTCCCATGGACCCCAATGGTCTGTCTGATCCCTACGTGAAGCTGAAGCTCATTCCAGACCCTCGGAACTTGACAAAGCAGAAGACACGGACGGTGAAAGCCACACTGAACCCCGTGTGGAACGAGACCTTCGTGTTGTGAGCTCTGGGACTGTGATGTCTGATGCAGGAGGATCTGAGGGTCCTAGTATCTTATGAAATTTCAGAGAGAAGTTAGTGGGAGATGTTAGGATAAGGGGAAGTCCTAAATGTGGCAGGAGCCAATGGAGAAAGGAATCAAGTGATTGAATGGGGGAAGGGGGAGGATTCAGAAACTGAGAGACAGATCTCAGGGTATTTAATCTCTCAGAACCTTCCACATTAGAGTGAGATCAGAGGAGAGACAGAGGAAAAGCAAGACAGGACTCTTAAGAAGCAGAGATTAAGAGGACAGGCAAGTGGATGTAAGATATTCAGACATGCCAGGCATGGTGGTGTATGCCTTTAATCCTAGGACTCAGGAGACTAGGCAGATCTCTGTTAGTTCAAGTCCAGTCTGGTATATATAGTGAGTTCCAGGCCAGTTGGGGCTACAGGGAGACCCTGTCTCAAAAAGACCCCCCCCCCCAAAAATACTCAGACAGGTAGTTAGGACAGGTGGGGAGAGGAACAGGAAGAGGCAGCCCTAGAGAGAAAAGGAGATCCAGAGGAGGAAAGAGAGAAAAGGGCTGGAGGGTTTCAGGCAAAGCACAGAGGGGCAAACAGGTAGAAGCAATGAGAGAGGGAGACAAGACTAGTGAGATGCTAAGTATGTTTGTACATGCCTATAATCCAGCAACTGGGAGGCTTAGGATGGGGTTGTGTGTTCAACAGGAAGAGGCAGCCCTAGAGAGAAAAGGAGATCCAGAGGAGGAAAGAGAGAAAAGGGCTGGAGGGTTTCAGGCAAAGCACAGAGGGGCAAACAGGTAGAAGCAATGAGAGAGGGAGACAAGACTAGTGAGATGCTAAGTATGTTTGTACATGCCTATAATCCAGCAACTGGGAGGCTTAGGATGGGGTTGTGTGTTCAAGGCCAGCCTGGACTATATAGAAAGAAAAGACAAAAGACAAAGGAAGGTGGGAAGAATTAAGTGTGTGTGTGTGGGGGGGGAGACAGAGACGGAGAAGCAGAGAGACACAGAAAAGGAGGAGGAGGAAGAGGAAAAGGAGGAGGAGGGGGAGGGCAAGGGACAGGAAGGGGAGGTAAGGATGGCAGTGGAGTAGCAGGGAGAGAGAGAAGGCAGAGGTGCGGGAGGACAGATTCCCAGAGAGAGCAGGGACACAGAGACTCAGAGCAGAAAGGGAAAAGGACCAGGAGACCCAGGTGAGAATGCACCAAGAACCTGGGAGGATCTGAAGGAGCCAGTGATAGCAAAGTTTATGATGTATGACCTCCAGTATCCATAGTGGGGGAGACTCACTTTGTGGGGTTCTGAGGTGGGGAAACGTTCAAGCACACAGGGCAGGGAAGTGGGGAGCCATGCATTTGGCCCCTCATTCTGCCCCCACCCTTCCCACAGCAACCTGAAGCCAGGGGATGTGGAGCGACGGCTCAGTGTGGAGGTGTGGGACTGGGATAGGACTTCGCGAAATGACTTCATGGGAGCCATGTCCTTTGGTGTCTCAGAGCTGCTCAAGGCCCCTGTGGATGGCTGGTGAGGAGCCGGGCTGGAGCTGGTGGTGGACCTGAGTGTCCCCTCCTCCCTCCTTTAGACCACCATCTTTTCCTTCCCTTCCCCTCCCTTTCTCCTCCACCTCCTTTTCTTCCTCCTCTTCCTCTTCTCTCTTCCTTGCTCTCCCCCCTCTCCTTATCTCACTCTTTCTCTCTCTCCATCTGTGTCTGTCTTTCTGTGTCACTTTCCTCCCTTTGGATGTCTCTACCTCTCCCATGGGTGCCCCATTTCCCCCCACTCCTGCCCGGCCCTGGTCTCCGTCTGTATGTCAGGTACAAGTTACTGAACCAGGAGGAGGGCGAATATTACAATGTACCGGTGGCCGATGCTGACAACTGCAGCCTCCTCCAGAAGTTTGAGGTACCCTGACTGACTGACTGACTGGCTTCCCCAGGGGAGCCCAGCCCAGCCTCCCTCACTTCAGAGCTGGCTTTGCCCTTCATCCCTGGTAGACCACTGGCTCTTGGACTACAATTCCCAGAAGACCCCAAGGCTCCTTTCTGTACTCTTCTAGGGGGCTAGGCACCATGGTCTGATGGGAGTTGTAGTTCTCCATCCCCATGGCTTTGGGGTATTAGGGACCCTCGTGGGTCCTGTTCTAGAAAAATCACCTGTTTCTCTTGGGGTCCTGACTGTGTGTTTTCTTCTCCCCCAGGCCTGTAATTACCCCTTGGAACTGTATGAGGTAAGTAGAGTTGAGATGTTGTGTCTGTCTGATCCCTAGTAGCCCCTCCCCTGATTCCTGCCTTCAGGTCTACACATGAGTTGATCACTTATTTTCTGCCAGTATATCCTGCATTTGATGAATAAGCCCAGTGACTCTCTAAGGCAGAGATATCATGACAGGTACTTATTAAGCTAAATTACTAGAGGCTCAGGGCACTGGGGAAGCCTAGAGGAGGTATTAGCCCACCCTGGAGGAAATGCAGACAGGGAAGGCTTTGCTTGAATTGGCCCTTGAGCTTTTCTGCCTTTTTGTGGACAGGACACTACTCTCTCCCTTCATTCAGCCACTCATTCACCCACTCACACTATTTCCTGAAGCATAGCACCAGTCAGGCCTGCTCTGGAGTAGAGTCAGTCCATTCCCCAGGGCTCCTCTCTAATGGAGGAAGAAGCTGAGACATTCAGAACAAGAATGTGTTTGATGGTGGAAACAGATTCAGGCACCAGTGTGCCAGCACAGCCTGAGAGACAGAGGGAGGGAGGGAGGGAGGAAGGGAGGGAGGGAGAAGAGGAGGGACAGAGGGAGGGATGGAGGGGAGTAGGGATGGAGGGAGGGGAGGAGGGACAGAGGGAGGAAGGAAACTCTCTTCTTCCTTCACCTATTAAAAATAGCACTCCAAGCTGGGTGTGGTAGCACATGCTTTTAATCCCAGCACCCGGGAGGCTGAACTCTATGAGTTCAAGGCCAGCCTTGTCTACATAGTGAGTTCCAGGCCAGCTGGGGCTACAGGGAGACCCTGTCTGAA
>NW_008332816.1:507714-525428 GCF_000622305.1 Nannospalax galili
AAAAAGCACTCCTCTGTGTGTAAGGCATGAGTCCAGTCACTGGGGGGCATCTACAGAGTTGAGAACAGTCTTTCCTTCGTGGAGTTCACATTTGAAGGAACACCTGACATAAAATAAATAAGGTCTAGCCTGGGCTGCAGGCCTATACAAGTTCAAGGTTTGCTTTCTACTGAATGAGTTCAAGGACAGCTTGGACTACAGAGTGAGTTCAAAGATAGGCTAGACAACTTGATGAGTGTGTCTCAAACTATGAAAAAGAGGGTCTGAGATTATTGCCTAGAGGGACTGGGGATGTGGCTCATTAATAGACCCTGACTCCAATCTCCCAGTGAGAGGTTGGGGCATGGCTCAGTGGTATAGCCCTGCCTGGGATCCCCCAGTGAGGGGCTAGGATTGTGGCTCAGTGGTAGACCCCTGTCTAGAATCCCCCAGTGAGGGACCGGGATTGTGGCTCAGTGGTAGAGCCCCTCCTAGATGAAGAACTGGGGGCTGTGGCTCATAGGTAGAGCACCTGCCTAGAATCCCCCAGTGAGGGGCTGGGGGCATGGGTCAGAGGTAGAGCACCTATCTGGCATTCATTAAACTCTAGATTCAGTCCTCTTCTTCTTTTTCTTAAATTTATTTTTATTTTATGTGTATGAGTATATTGCCTGCATGTGTGTAAGTGTACCTGAGTTGTGAAGAAGAAGGCGTTGGATCCCCTGGAACTGGAGTTACAAATGGTTGTTAGCTACCATACGGATGCTAGGAATCGAACCCAGTTCCTCTTAATCGCTGAGCTATCTCTCCAGACCCTCAGTCCAATTCTTAGTAAAGAAAAAGTGCATGATAATATTTTAGAAAGTCACAGTGATAAAGGAAAAAATGAGCCTTGAGGAGCACAGGAAATTCTGTGGCTAATATTTGATCTTGTTTGCGTAGCTGAGGGAATTCTGCTGATAATAATGTGAGCTTACACTGAGCAGGAAGGCTTCCCTCAGAAAGTGACTGTTTGGCAGACCTAAATGAGATGAGAAAAACAAGGATCCCCAGAGAAAGGGCCTTGCAGCAGAGGCAAGGCCTCTGGTGAGCCCCTGAGGTGGGGGTAGACCAGAAGAGCTGGGGACAGTGATGTTGAGGCAAGGAGAGCTGGGGGGAAGGGAGAGGAGCCCAAGGTGAAGGAAGTGCCTTTCATGTCTCTGGAGGATCTTGGCTTGTAAGCCAGGCTAGGCTGTGGGGGTACAGGTTCTGAGCAGAGGTATATTCAAAAGGGCATGGTGGTGCACATCTTTAATTATAGCACTTGGGAGGCAGAGGCAGGTGGATCTCTGTAAGTTCAAGACCAGCCTGGCCTATGTAGTGAATTCCAGGCCAGTCAGGGCTGCATAGTGAAGCTTGTCACTGGCTCTGTGTGGAGGAGGTAGAAAGGTAGAGCAGGGCTGGGTATAGTGGTGCATGCCTGCAACCCCAGCGTTTGGGAGTGTAGTCACAGGTGCAAGCCTAACCTGGCTTATGCAGTGAGATCCTGTCTCAACAATCACCTTCTGTTCTAGTCTGCCTTCAGTTGCTGTGACAAAACACTCTGACCAATACCACCTTGGGGAGGAAAGGGTTTATTTGGCTTACATCTCCTGGGTCACAGTTCATCCAGGCAGGAACCTGGAGGCAGGAGCTGAAGCACAGGTCTTGGAGGAACACTGCTTACTGGCTTGCTCCCCTGGCCTGTGCTCAACCTGCTTTCTTATACAACACAGGACCACCTGCCCAGGGGTGGCACCACCCACAGTGGATTTAGACTCCCTCAACCCAGGTGTGTCAAGTTAACAACTAAAGCTATCCATCATGCCTTGGAAAAAGGTGGATGCTGGAAGAAGGTTGCTGGGAAAATTAGGTGCGCTCTGAAGGCCGAGCAATGGAAAATACATTCATCACCCATTTCCTGGGGTCGTCATCTATTTAGTGCCTTCTGTTCACCGAGCTACCTGCTGGGTGGTGTTGAGAGGGAAGGAAAAGGGAGATCCTATAGCTCAGGCTGGCATCAAACTCATTATGTAGCTGATCCTGGCTTTAGATACATGTTTCTCCTACCACCTTCTCCCTAGAGCTGGCATCATAGGCATGCACCACCACACCCAGTGTGGACATTATTGACTACCTGCTTAATCCATGAGGATCAATAATAGGTTTGACTGTGTGTGTAGTACTCTTTACAGCTATCTCCATAATCAGTAGGTACCTATTGATATTAGGAACACATACCTACCATGAACTAAACCCTGAACAGGTCCTGGGGGTAGAGCAATAATAGCAAACGTGAGAATCTTGTTAGTCTGCCATGGTGGCTTAGGCCTCTAATTCCAGCATTCAACAGGCTGAGGCAGAAGGATTGCTGCGGTTCAAAGCCAGACTGGGCTTCATATTGAGTTCCAGGCCAGAATGAGCAAGAATGTAAGCTCCATCTCAAAAAATAAAAACTAGGACTGGAGAGATGGCTCAGCGATTAAGAGCACTGGTTGCTCTTGCAGAAGACCTGGGTTTGAATCCCAGAACCCACATGGCAGCTAACAACTGTCTGTAACTCCAGTTCCAGGGGATCCGACAGCCTCTTCTGTCTTCCTCAGGCATTGCACAACATGGGTGCACTTACATATATGTAGGGAATACACTCATACACATTAAAAAAATTATAAAAATAAAATTAAGGATTGGGCCATAGATCAAGTGCTTACCTGGGGTGCCTGAGGCCCTGGATCCAACCCCCATCATGGTTTAAAAAAAAAAAAACTCTCAGAGGGATGGGGATATAGCTCAGTGTTAAGAGTGCTTGCTGGTCTAGCCTATTCAAGGACCAGAACAGAAAAAGAAATCCTTGGTGCATTTTCTGAGTATTATTCCGAGTGATTTGCATATGGTAGTCACCTCCTCTTCCTAATGCTATTTATTGGAAGTTATTCTTACTATCCTGACACTGTGTGAGGTTATGAAGAGGAGTTCCCCATCAGAGAACTCTTTCCAAATCCAGAAAATCAGACTGATTTTCTATATAAGAACACTATCGATAAATATTTTTTGAAGCTGGGGCTTGGTGGCTCATCCCTGTAATCCCAGCACTTGGGAAATAGAGGCAGGGGGACCAGGAGTTCAAGGTCATCCTCAGCTACATGACAAGTTTGAGGCTGGCCAGGGCTACAAGAGAGCCTGTCTGGAAAAAAAAGAGAATCATCTCTCCCATTCTGTCTCTTCTTGTCTATCTCTTTCATCTTCTCTCTTTCAATATATCTGTAGTTAATCCCTACCCCAGGCACACTGTCTTAGAGAACACACAGGTCTCTGTGTAGGAGTTCACAGGGGGTCAGCAGATAGTCACACAGATGGAGAGATGCTAATTACTCAGGGCTGTGCAGGAGCTGTCCGTGGTAACAACGGGGCCTCCAGAGACATCTGACCCGATAAAACAAATAAGGAGAAACCTGTCAAAAAACAACACTTGATTCAGGTCTACAGGACATCTGAGAAATAGCTTGGAGGAAAAGAGATGGGAGAGTCTTCAGGAAGACTGAACGTCACCTCCCAAGGCCTTGAGGGGAAGAGGGCCAGATGAATGGAGTGATGTCCTGTGCCATGGAAGAGGGAGGGACAGAGTGGAGAGGGATACTCAGGATGCATCAGAACCTGGTCTTGAAACAGCATGGAATAAAATCTTAATACACAGAGAACCGTTAGAGGCATTGAAAGCATAGGGGAGACATGACCTGGTTTATTTATTTTTAAATTGGTCCTTCTGCCTGCTGAGTAGAGAACACATTAGAAGGTACAGCAGTGGATGTAGAGGGCACGTGTGGGAGCCATTGCAGTTCAGTCATGGGACCCCCTTCCTGGGAGCTGGGACAGGAAAAGATGGAGACGATGCCAATACTAAAGACCCGGTATGGTCCTCAACCTGACAGCAGGCAGTGTTGCCTTAGAACTTGTTCCAAGTTTGGATTCTCAGGCCTCAACCCCAGAAAATCTGGGAGTGGGACCCCGAGATCTGTTTTTGCTGCCTTTCTTTTCCTGTTTCCTCTCTGTAAAATGGGGCAATAGCAAGGTTTCCAGAGGTGGTACATAGCAAACTAGGTTTTGGTTAAATAGTAAGTTCAACAGGCTATGGAGAGTCCCTTCCTCCCTTCCTCCCTCTCTCCCCTCCTTCTCTCTTTCCCTCCCTTCCTCCCTCTTTCTCTCCCTCTCTTCTTCCCTCCCTCTTTCCTCTCTTATTTCTATTTTTAGAAAATTATTTTTATTTTGGGGCTAGAGAGATGGCTCAGAGGTTAAGAGCACTTGCTACTCTAATAGAAGACCTGGGTTCAGTTCCCAGCACCCACACGGTAGCTAACAATTGCACATAAGCATGACAATCCTACCATAAAAATAACTTACTTGCATGTATATAAGAACTCCTGTGTCGTGCAGTGCCCACTGAGGACAGAAAAGGGTGTGGGATCCCCTAGATGTGGAGTTATGGATGGTTGTTAGCCACCATGTGAGTCCTGGGAACTGAACCTGGGTCTCATGCAAGAACAGCCAGTGCTCTTAACCACTGAACCATCTCTCCAGCCCCCCAAATAAAATATTTTTTTAATTATTTTTATTTTATGTGCATGAATATTTGCCTTATGTATGTATGTGTACCACCTGCATGCAGTGCCCATGGAGGCCAAAAGAGGGCATCAAATTCCATAGAACTGGGGTTACAGGTGGTTGTAAGCACCAGTGTGGGTGCTGGGAACTGAACCCAGGTCCTCTGCACGAGCAGCCAGTGCTCTTAACCTCTGAGCCATCTCTCCAGCCTCCCCTATTTCTTAATTGCTTAATTTCATTCCTATCTCTAACTTCCTTCCTCCCTCCCTCCTTCCCACCCTAACTCTTTCTTCCCTCCCTCCCTCCCTCCCTCCCTCCCTTCCTTCCTTTGACAAGTTCTCCCTGTATAACTGAGAGTGCCCTCAAATCTCCACTGCTTACTTCAGCCATCCTGGTTCTGGGATCACAGACAAACCTGGCTAGACAAAGTTCTTGAGCCAAACACAGACTGGAGCAATAGTGTTTTTTTTCTCACCATCTCTCCTTCTCCCTTCTTGGATGCTGCATCTCTTAGGAACATCTCTATACTTCTCTGGGATCTGACTGTCTCTGCATCTGTCTCTCTCCTTTCTCACAGAGAGTGCGGATGGGCCCCTCTTCCTCCCCCATCCCCTCCCCATCCCCCAGTCCCACCGACTCCAAGCGCTGTTTCTTTGGTGCCAGCCCTGGACGCCTGCACATCTCTGACTTCAGCTTCCTCATGGTTCTAGGGAAAGGCAGTTTCGGGAAGGTTGGATTCCTGGGGTTCTGGGGGAAGGGGATGAAGCCTGCAGGGAGGTTGGATTTCTGATCCTTAGGGGGGAAATGTGGGTGTGGGGTGACACTGGGCTCTGGAATCCCTAAATGGAGTTAGCTCAGGCTTGGATACATGGAGAGGCCATTGTAAATATACTAATACTGGGCTGATACAAGATGGCTCATCAGGTAAAGGTGCTTGCCACAAACCTGACAATCTGAGTTTAATCCCCTGGACCCAAGTAATGGAAAGAGAGAAGTGACTCCCCCTGAGTTGTCCTCTGACTTACACACACACACACACACACACACACACACACACACACACTATGGCATCTGTCCTCCCGTAAAATATAAATGTAATAAAACATTAAACATGCCAGTACTTTTCTTGAGGGATGGATGCAAATTCAGAAGTCCTAGTTCCCTGAGAGAGAAGGATGGACCTTAGATCCTGTTTTCTCTGTGTAAGGTGGGGGAAGGCCCTGTGCCACTGAATTTCCCAAATGGACTGGCCTTTTTGCACATCTGTCTGTAGGTGATGCTGGCTGAACGCAGAGGCTCTGATGAACTCTACGCCATCAAGATCCTGAAAAAAGATGTCATTGTCCAGGATGATGATGTGGACTGCACCCTAGTGGAGAAGCGGGTGCTGGCACTAGGAGGCCGAGGTCCTGGAGGCCGGCCCCACTTCCTCACACAGCTCCATTCCACCTTCCAGACACCGGTGAGGAAGGAGGGATGGAGGGATGCAGGGAGGAAGGAGAGATGCAGTGAGGAAAGAGGGATGGAGGGATGCAGGGATGTGGTGAGGAAGGAGGGATGCATTTGTGCTTTGGAATTCTGAGTTTAGAGAAAGCAAAAAAGAACTCTGTTCTCTGAGAGGGTGTGGCCAGGGCTGAGAGATGGTTCAGTGGGTAAGAGTGTGATTGAGTTCAAAATTCCCAGCCTTGGTTCAATGCCAAAATCCCCAATCACTTGGCTCAGTGATTAAGAGCACTAACTGCTCTTGCAGAGGACCAAGGTTCAATTACCAGCACCCACATGGCAGCCAAAAACCATCTGTAACTCCAGTTCTAGGGATCCCAAGCCTTCTTTTGACCTTTATGGGTATTGCACAACATGGGTGCACTTATATGCAGACAAGACACCCATACACACACGCACACACAAAATAAATAAATAAATAATAAATAAATAAATAAATAAATAAAAATTAAGAAAAATTTCCAGGCTCAAGTAAAATGCCAGATGTGGCTGTGTGTGCCTGTAATCCCAGTATTGGGGTCAGAGGTAGGTGGAGCCCAAGAGCCAATGGTGATGTTCAGTGAGAGATGCTGTCTCAGAGAGCAACAGAAGACACCAATGCACCCTCACATGCACGCACCAAACACATACACCCACATATGCCACACACACAAATTAATTTTAGAAATGAATGAATGTGGGGCTGGTGAGATGGCTCAGTGGTTAAGAACATGTACTGCCCATGCAGAGGACCTGAGTTTGGTTCCCAGTGTCCATGTTGGGTAGCTCACAACTGTAACTCCAGCTCCAGGGGGGATCTAATGCTTCTGGTCACCTGCACTCACATGCACATACCCACACATAGGCACCCACACATACACATAATAAAAATAATTTTGTTTTGGGGTTTTTCAAAATAGGGTCTCCCTGTAGCCCCAGGTGGCCTGGAACTCACTTTGTAGACCAGTCTGGTCTTGATCTCACAAAGATCTGCCTGCCTCTGCCTCCCAAGTGCTGAGATTAAAGGTGTGCACCACTATGCCTGGCATAAAAATAATTTTTTAAGTAATTTAACAAAACACCCTAATGAATGTGTTAAAACAGGTGAGATTCAGTAGGGTGGAGATGTTGGTGCTGTGGGGTGTGGGCAGAGGGATGGGCTCCAGAGTGGGCATGGTCAGAATGCTTGTGATTCCTGTGAACTCAGTTTTCAGTGCCTGTGGCCAGCATTCCGTGGTCTGAGCCCAGGAATACATTGGCTGGGTATGTGTTCTGCTTTTCCTTGTAGTTTCTTCTCTTTTCTTGATACAGGGTCTCATGTAGTTACAACTGGCTTCAAATTTGCTATGTACTGGAGGATGAACCTGTTTATGTGGTGCTGGGGCTTGACCTCAGGGCTTCGTGCATGCTAGGCAAGCATTCTACCAACTGAGCCATATTCCCAGCCCCTGGGGATGTCTTCCCTTTGGGCACACCCAGAATGACTGGGCTCCCCGTGGTGAGCTCATCACTTCTGGATTCTAACTGAAGGATGAGTCATAAATGGGGTATTTCCCCAAGACTGAGGAATTAAAGTAAGAACCTCCAGGGCTTGGGAATGGTGTGACTTTACAGGGGCTCTGACTGGGGAAAAAAATAACAATAATTACAGGTAGCCGAGCCTAGTGGCAAATGCCTGTCATCCTGCCACTAGGGGGTTGAGGCAGGAGGATTGCCATGAGCTTGAAGTTAGCCTGGGCCACACAGGGAGATCTTGTCTCAAAAACAAATCAAAACAGTCAAAAACAAGCCAGACTTGGTGACACATGCAGCTCCCTGTAGGCATCAAGCTCAGCCTGGTCTACCTAGAGAGTTCTAGGCCAGCTAGGGCTATAGAATGAGACCCTGTCTCAAAGTAATAATAAGGAGAGCTGCAGAAATGGCTGAGTGGATAAGAGTGCTGTTATATAGGCATGAGGACCTGAGTTCAAATCCCCACCACCCATGTAAAAAAAGCTCATCATGGCTTCCTGAATCTGTAACTCCAGTGTTGTGGGCGAGTAGACACAAGATCCTTTGGGCTCACTGGCTGCTAATCTAACTCCAGGTTCAGTGAGAGACCCAGTCTCAAGGGAATAAGATAAAGCGTGGTACAGCAGGACACCCCACGTCCCTTGACCCCACACATGCACACGCGGGTGCATGCACCTGTGTATATTCATGTGCATACACCACACACACACACACACACACACAATCCCACACCCTAAATAAACAAAAATACTAATTGCAGATGAAGCCTGACCACCTTCAGTCTTAGGCAGCCAGAACTGTATGGGCATTTAACTGGATATGGAAAGAGATTGTATGTTCCTGGATTTCAGTCCAATTTTGTGGGTCTCTTAGGAAGCAGGGCCAGAATGACAGGTAAGGAGAGTAACATAGATAGAGGGATGAGGAGGGTCTGAGGTATCAGGGTTAGAACCTTGGGGTCCTTCCTGTGGGTGTGGCCAGTTCCTCTGGATTACTAGTTGAGTGGATCTGGAACCCTCTATGTTTGTCCCTAGTGGGCAAGATAAAGTTTAGGAAAAGGAGGATCGGGAGTTCAAGGCCATCTGCGTCTACATAGCGAGTTTGAGGCCAGCCTTGGATACGTGAGACCTGTCTTAAAAAAAAGAAAAAGTTCTTCCTGTCCAAGTAGGTGTGTCCCTGCCACTAAGCTATGTCCACTCCTCCCTCCCCAGGACCGCTTGTATTTCGTGATGGAGTATGTCACCGGGGGCGATTTAATGTACCACATTCAGCAGCTGGGCAAGTTTAAGGAACCACATGCAGCGTGAGTGTCAGCAAAGGTGAAAGGAGCTGGAGGCAGGGGGAGGTGTGTCCAGTCTCTGACCTTCCAACTTCTCACATGCTTCTCCAGGTTCTATGCAGCAGAAATCGCCATTGGCCTCTTCTTCCTTCACAATCAGGGCATCATCTACAGGTCAGCAGCCCCAGAATGTTCCATGTAGGGAAAACAGACCCCTGGAGAGGAAGGAATTTCAACATACAGCTCTAGAATGCTAATCTTAGTTTCATTTCCTGTTGCTGTGTTCAAAACACTATAACAGAAACAGCTGAGGGGAAACAGTTGAGCTCACAGTTGTAGTCCATCACTGGGGGAGTCAGGGTGGTAGGGAATTAGTCACATCATAGTGCGGAGCAGGAAGCACTGAGTTAATCATGCATGCAGCCAGTCCTCAGCTCGCTCTCTCCACTATTACACACTTCAGGCTTTCCTGTCTGGGGGATGGTGCTGCCCACAGTGGGCTAGGTCTGCCTACCTCAGTTAAGGTAATCCAGACAATCACCTATAGACATGCCCACAGGCCAACCTGATCCAGACAATACCTCATTGAGAGTCTCTGCACAGGGGATTGTGTGTTATGTCGAGTTGATAATTAAAACTGTCACATCACTTTTCTGCAATTCCTTTTTGCACTTCCTGTACAACAGGGACCTCAAGTTGGATAATGTGATGCTGGATGCTGAAGGGCACATCAAGATCACAGACTTTGGCATGTGTAAAGAGAATGTCTTCCCGGGGTCCACAACCCGCACATTCTGTGGAACCCCAGACTACATAGCACCTGAGGTAACCCTGAGCCTTGCTCCGCTCTGGGGGTGCTCTGACATCTCTCAGTGGGAGTGGCTGGTTAATACTCCTGATAGGTGAGACTTGTCCTTGACTTGTGGGCATCTTACGAGATGTAGCAAGAGGCCTGTGTGGGGAGGCCTGTGTATTGAGTACTTTCAGAGGGGGAGCTGGGTCTCCAGGTGAGTTAAGTGAGCAGAACTTGTGGATGGATGGTCTAAGGGAGTGAGATCAGCTTGTAAGAATCCTGAGTAGAGCTTGCACTGTTCTAAGGTGGAGATTATTTCTACATATATTTTGAGTGGCTGGGGCTTTGTTTCTTGTGTATTCTGACTAGCTGGGGCTTACCCTTTAGTACTGAATTGAATGGCAGCTCACTGGTAAATATTGCATGTAGTTTTGTTATTGTTGTTTTTCTTTTTAGATCATTTTGTCTATGTGGTGTGCATATGTATGCATATTTGCATGGTGTGGACACACGTGTATGTAGGTGTATGTACATTGGTGTGTGTGTGTGTGTGTGTGTGTGTGTGTGCATGTGGAGGCCCAAGGTTGAAGTCAGGAGTCATCCTTCGTTGGTCTTCCACCTTATTCATGGAGGCGAGGTCTCAGTCAAGCCCAGAGCCTGCCAATAAGGCTAGTCTTGCTCTGAGGATCTCCTGTTTCTGCCTTCCAAGGCTGGAGTTACAGGTAGGCCACTATACCCACTGGCATTTATGTGGATTTTCAGGATCCAAACTTTGGTCCTCAGGCTTCTGCAGCAAGCACTTTAACCACTAAGCCATTTCCCTAGCCCTCTTTTAACCCCACACCCAGTTTTATGTGATGCTGGAGTTTGGACCCAGTTTTTTGTGCATGCTAGGCGAGTGCCTTACCAACTGAGCTACATCCCACCATGTGGCTAGGTCATGCTTTGTTTTTCTGGTGTTGGGGGTTGACCATGGATCTTCACCTTGCACATGAGTCTGTGATGTAAGTAGGCCACTTTTGTGCCATGCTACAAGGCAAAGGTCAAACCCCTGAGCATCCCACGGGAGCAGATTGTCCTTTTAGTTTTTCCAGTGGGCAAGGATTTCACTGGGGTTGTAAAGAGCTGGAGATAATGTCCTGCAGTTTTAGATAGGTAGAATGCGTGTCCTGGCTTTTTTTAAAGGTGGAAAGGACGTGTCAGGAATGCCGTCTCTTTACCTTTTCAGTGGATCAATGTTAGAGCCCAAGTAATGTCAGTGGTCACAAAACCTGGCTAGTAACTCAAATCTGCTGCAGAAAGTTCAAAAAACACACACACCTTCCAGACTGTGAGTTTGGTATATTGAGGCTAGAATTCTTCCAAGATTAGAAGCACATATTAAATAGTCCCTGAGATGAATCTGATGTGCTTTCAGTTAAGTATCTCTGGCCTCAGCCAAGGGTAGTAGTACACACTTGTAATCTCAGACCTTGGGAGGCTGAGGCAGGAAGATCTCCAGGGTGAGGGAAACCTGTCTTAGGAAAACAAAACACAAAAAACAAAACAAACAAAAACAAAAAACAAAAAAATGCCAGAAAAGAAAAAGAAGAAAGTCAGATATGGTGATTCACTCAGGAGGTTGAGGCAAGAGGATCAGAATTTCAAGATTATTCTTGTCTTACATGGTGAGAATTCAAGGCCCTCCTGAGCTACATGAGAGCCTGTCTTTAAAATTTAGCCCTAGGGTCAGTGAGATGGCTCTGGGTGAAGGAACGTGCTGCCAAGCCTGATGACCTGAGTTTCATCCCTGGGACCCACATGGTTGGAAGGAGAGGACTAACTCCTGAAAGTTGTTCTCTGACTGCCACAGAAGTGTAGTGAGCACTCCCTCCACATAAGTAAATAAATAAAATAAAATTTAACTTTGTACATTTAGCATTCAAGGAGAAGTTATATTTACCCACATACTCCAGATGTTTGGACTGTGTGGCCTTACCCTTAGATAGTCTTTAAATTTTTAAAATATTTTATTTATTATTTATTTTTATTTTATGTGTATGCGTGTATTGCCTGCATGTAGGTAAGTGCACCCGTGTTGTGCAATGCCCTTGGAAGACGGAAGAGGCTGTTGGATTCCCTGGAACTGGAGCTACAGACAGTTGTTAGTTACCACGTGGATGCTGGGATTTGAACCCGGGTCTTCTGCAAGAACAGTCCGTGTTCTCAACCGCTGAGCAATCTCTCCAGCCCAATAGTCTTTAAATTTTTAAAAAGTTATTATTATTGTGTGTGCACATGGACATGTATACAACAGCATGCATGTGAAGTTCGGGGGCATTTCTTTGTGTTTTTTAAAAATATTTTATTGTCTTTATTTTTTGTGTATGAGTGTATTGCCTGCATGCATGTAAGTGCACCCATGTCATGCAGTGCCCATGGAGGTCAGAAGATGGTGTCAGATCCCCTGGAACTGGAGTTACAGATGGTTTGTTAGCTCCCATGTGGGTGCCGGGATTCGAACCCGGGTCCTCTTCAAGAGCAGCCAGTGCTCTTAACCGCTGAGCCATCTCTCCAGCCCCTCTGGGATATTTCTTTGTAAAATTAGTATCTCCTTCCACCTTTGCTCTGAGGATCAAATTCAGGTCACCAGGCTTGTGTGGCAAGTACCTTTACCTACGGAACCATCTCACTAGCCCTTAAGTAGTATTTATGTTTGACAGCAAGTGAGTGTTGTGAATAGATAAACCTTGTTTCCTGAATTTTCCAGAGAGTGAGGCGCTTGCCAAACTATTCTGAGTGGGAAGCGTTTGTGTTGAAAGCAGTTGAAGTGGGGGAGGCTGGAGGGATCCTAGACTTCTTAAAGAGGTTACAGCCAGAAATGGCATACATCTGTATTCCCAGAACTTGGGAGGGGGAGGCAAGAGGATCAGGAGTTCAAGTCATCCTTAGCACATAGTTCAAGGCCAGCCTAGGCTACAGAAGACCCTGTCTCAAAAAAGGTAAAGTCACAGTTCATTGTTTTCTCCCCTTCCTCTAGATCATTGCCTATCAGCCCTATGGAAAGTCAGTTGACTGGTGGTCTTTTGGGGTCCTGCTGTATGAGATGTTGGCAGGACAGGTAAGGGAAGATGGGGAGGGACTGGCTTGGCTAAAGGTCACACACTGGGCTGTCCCCTACATGGTCTTATATTCCTCAAGTGGATTGAAGTCCAAGGAAGCGAGCTGATCCTTGGGAAAGACTTTGGGTGGAGCTATCCATGGTCCTGAAGCATGTTTTAAACCACGCTGCAGGAGCCCTTCACCTCTCTTCGTTTTGTCAGTTCCTCTTGTTTCTGCGGGCCCCTTAGCAGTCTACTGAACCATTTAAATGCTTTAAAGAACACGTAATAGCCGTAGCATGGTTATGAGAAGGACAACTTTAAAAATGAAAAAGAGAACGTGTTTGATGTAACATACCTGTCATCCTCAGTTACATAGCCTGGGTTACAGGAGGCTTTGTGTCAAGACAAACAAGTACACAAAACTTCTGTTTTGTATTGCCTCTCCTAACCCCAGAAGACTAAGAACCACTTATTCAATGGAGATAATGTATTTCTACTCTTTGCTGCAAAATCTGTGTCTCTCTTACTGTCTCTGTCCCTCTCTCCCTCTTTCTGTCTTTCTGTCTCTCTCTCACATACAAACATTAGATGACATATTGCCTAATTAATATCCTGTTAATTTACATAGCAGATAAAGATATCCAGACAGTAGAGAGAAACACAGAATGGATGTACGTGTGATGGGGAATGAGAGATGAAGGTGGGGGAGTGTGGACAGCTCTTTCCCAGGGCAGGTGTCCATGGGGGTGGGTGGGTAGGGATGCATCATCAGGATGGTCATGTTTGAAGTGGGTGATGCAGCTTTTGTAAAGACAGTCTGTTGAATCTCTGACTTTATTTCCTCTACTTTTGTAGCCGCCCTTTGATGGGGAGGATGAAGAGGAGCTTTTCCAGGCCATCATGGAGCAAACTGTCACCTACCCCAAGTCACTTTCCCGGGAAGCCGTGGCCATCTGCAAGGGGGTGAGACCTCCAACTCATGCACCTCAATTGCCGCCTCTTTCTAGAAAAAGGCTTCTGTTATTCAAATTTCTCTACTTCCATCTGCTGTAAAAGTCGGTTGAAAGCACAAGTTTTCTTAGAATCATATTTTCCCACCATCCTTTGCAGCCCCACCCCTGCCCCTGTGTTAAAGCTGGATGGGCCAGCTTCTGTAGTTTTATTCCCCAGGAGCTCTTGAAGAGCTCCCCCAAACTGTAGCCTTAGCTTCTTCTCCAAGAGTTCATCAGGACAAAATACCTGGCCCATGGGAGGTCTTCAAGATATGTCAGCTGTTCTCTCTCTCTCTCTCTCTCTCTCTCTCTCTCTCTCTCTTTCTCCCTACTCATCCTCTTCTTCTTCCTCCTCTTTTTTTTGTCTTTTTGACATAGGGTCTCCCTGTAGCCCCATCTGGCCTGGAACTCACTATGTAGACCAGGCTGGCCTTGAACTCACAGAGATCCACCTGCCTCTCTCTCTGCTTTCCAAGTGCTTTCCCCCTCTTTGAGGATTTTTCTCATGTCTCCACTTTTCTGTTTGAAGAGTTGGCTCTCTGACCCTCACACCATCACATTTGAATTTTATTTTAATGATTTTTATTTATTTATTTAATTGGACATACACACCCATGGGGGGTGTCAGAGAACATACTTGTGCATGCTCAGCTCACAGTGCACGTATGGAGTTCAGAGGACAACTTGAGGGAGTCCGTTCTCTCCTTCCATCACATAGGTTCTGGGGATCAAACTCAAGCTATCAGGCTTGGCTGCAAATACCTGCTGAGCCATCTCACTTGTCCTGTTTGGTTTTTTTTTTTTCTTTTCTTTTCTTTTTCTTTACCCTTTTCTTTCTTGGTCCCTGACTATCTCTGTCTGCATCCTAATCCCCTGCCATTTATTCTCTCTCTTCCTCTCTCTATCTGCTCCTTCCCCTCCTCCCCCATTCTGCCCTACCTGTTCTTATCCCTCCAGATCCCTGCACTGCTTCCTTCAAGCCTTCTGTAATTATGTTTCTCAGCCCTTGCATTCTCCTGTCATGGATTCTGTTTGTCCATCCATCTCTCTGTGTGTCTCATTTTGTGTGTGTGACTTACGTTTTAATTGTTTACATATGTTTATGGGGACCCATGTGCATGCCATAGCCTGTGCATAGAGGTCAAAGGACAGCTTGCTGGACACTAGTCTCTCCTTTCACTGTATGGGACCTGGGGATCAAACTCAGCAGGTCAGGCTTGGCAGCAAGTACCTTTACCCGCTGAGCCATCTGGAAGACCCCTCACTATATGTTTTCCACAGTTCCTGACCAAGCATCCAGGAAAGCGCTTGGGCTCAGGGCCGGATGGCGAGCCCACCATCCGTGCACATGGCTTTTTCCGCTGGATCGACTGGGAGAGGCTGGAGCGATTGGAGATTGCCCCTCCATTCAGACCACGCCCGGTCAGTCAGTCACCTTCCGATCTTTGGTCCCTAGAGGGTGGGACGCTCCTGCCTCAATGTCTATATGTGGAGGTGGGGGTAGGGGTCCCCTCTGCAGAGGATGTGCATCGATCTTGGAGGAGGCTGATACCTGGACTTAACTTTCCCTTCTCTCTCTTCACAGTGTGGCCGCAGTGGCGAAAACTTCGATAAGTTTTTCACACGGGCAGCTCCAGCTCTGACCCCTCCAGACCGCCTGGTTCTGGCCAGCATCGACCAGGCGGACTTCCAGGGCTTCACTTACGTGAATCCTGACTTTGTGCACCCAGATGCCCGCAGCCCCACCAGCCCAGTGCCCGTGCCAGTCATGTAATACCACCATACCACCTGTCGCCGCTAGGTGTCACCGATGCCCCCTCCGCCGAGCCGGCTGCAGCCCCCCCCTCCCCCCGCGTCCTTCACTCCATCCAGCACTCTGGCCTCTTCCCCGCCACTCACGGGTTCTAGATGCCGTTCCCAAGCATTGCTGGCATTCTAAACGCCATACAGTCTCTAGCGCCTTCCTGTGTTCTAGATTCTGCTGTGCCGAGCCCTGTGTTGTCCCCCCTCCACCCCCCAACATCTGGATGCTGCTCCAACAGGTCCCGGAACCCCATTCCGTGGGGTTCTAGATTGCATCTTGATAGTTTGATGCCTTCTCTCCCCCACACCACCCTTGGGGAAATAGTCTCACGGGATTGCCTAATCCAGACTCGGATTCCAGATCCTCCCCAATCCTCCGAGGCCCCTCCCACCTCCACTTCAGTTGTAGAGTAAGTGGGAGGCTAGGCCTGGTTGTTCCAGGCCACCTCCCTTCCACTCTCTGGGGATTCCTGGCATGCACGGAGGATTCTTTTCCTGACTCTTGTTAATCGGCTTTTGTTCTAGACTTTCCCATCCCGAACCAGCCCCGTGCATGGCTCCAAGCCTTGGTCAGAATCACCCCACTTCTCTGCAGTGCCTGCCACTCCACTCTCTGGGACTCCCCCCATCCGCCCCCCTTTTTCCTTTAGCCTTTTCCACCCAGCCACAGCTGCTGGAGAATAAATTTGAGATGCTGATGCTGAAATGTTTGGATGTTTTCTGGGGAATGAAGGGGGTGCGGAGGTGGGACCATAGATAGAAACAAACACAGGAAGGGGAGAGAGAGAGAGAGAGAGAGATCTATAAAATGAAAGACACCCCGAGAGACAGAAAGACTGCTTCAGGGAGGACCAATGAGACCAAAGGAGGCACACAAGGTTTGCCCTCTCACTGTGTCAGGAAGTGACCCCTCTACCTCCAAACCACCCATTGATACCCAGAGCAAATTGCAAGTGCTACACACACACACACACACACACACACACACACACACACACACGAGAGAGAGAGAGAGAGAGAGAGAGAGAGAGAGAGGAGAGAGGAGAGGAGTCCTGGAAATGGGGAGGAAAGGCTGGCCTCCTGTAGAGAGACTTCTCAGGACAAAGCACCCCACCACACAGAAGTCAAAACAATCTAAACTTGGAAGCTTAGGAGTTAGCTATCAAGGCAGAAGGCTGGCGGAAGCTTGCCCCAGGCCTTTTCTCCCCTGACCCACTTGCAAGTGGTAGGGGGGAGGAGGGGGGCACTCGAGATAGACTACATTTCCCAATGGACATTGCGGCAGACACCTCCCCCAGGTGCTGGCCTCTGGCAGCCTGGGCTGATGGGGAATGTAGTCCCTGGACCCGGCAGGCCAGCAGAGTGGTGTGCCTGTCAGTGTGTTTGGAAGGAACAGAGTCCCAAAGCTTCGCAGATTCTTTTGAGAACCGGGGTATTTTCTCTTCTCTGCAGGCTCCTGGATTTCTAGGTCTCACTCCGGCCGGATGCTGAGGCTGCCTTGTCTCTTGCATCACTCACAGTTGTACCCCTATCCTGCTCCTGCAGGCTCCAGCCTAATCCCCGACCCTCGGCAGGCGGCCTGCCCCTTTAAGAGTGGCCCCGCTGACATCACGGCGGGGGGGGGGGTTGGCCCTGCTCCCGGCTCCGCGGCGGCTGCAGGACCCGGCTCTGCTCTGCGCCCGCCCGCTGGCCCGCTGCTCTGGGGACCCTGGCCCGGGAAGCCCCCTCCCGCCTCCTCCAGCTGCCCAGAATCCAGGCTCTGCCCCTTGTCTGGATACAGCCCAGTCTTCATCAGGGGACACCCCCCCCCACGCCGCTGTCCCTCCTTAGGGTCTTTCTCTCTCTCTCTCTCTCTCCTGTCTCTATCTGTTCTCTCCAGTCTCAGGACCCGCGAGTCTTAGAGTATCAGAATCTCTCTGTCTCTCTGTCTCTGTCTCTCCCTCTCTGTCTCTTTCGTCTTTGTGTCTCTGCCCCTCTCAGGCTCCCTGTTTCTATCTCTGTTCTGTCTCCCTCCCCGCCTCCCCCATCCTGAAGGCCCATTTCATTCCCTCCCTGCATCCTTCCTCCTCCCTCCCCGCCCCTCCCCTACTCCGCAGTAACCAATGAGCGGCCGCTGGTCCCTGCTCCCGGCCGTGTCCGCCGAGTGAGGCCGCGGGCGCGGGGGGTGGGGGGTG
>NW_008332816.1:525500-555908 GCF_000622305.1 Nannospalax galili
CCCCGGTGGCGGCGGCGGCGGCCGGGGGAAGCCGCGGGGCCGGTCATGCGGCTGCGGGGCCCGCGGCCCGGAGCGTCCGCCCAGCCCTGAGAGAGGTGAGCTCGAGGGGGAGGGTCGTGCGAGGCACTGGGGCGCCTAGCGAGACCGCTCGGAGCCGAGAGGGAGCTGGGGTTCAAGGAGGTTAGAGTGGCGCCTGGGGTGGGGTTCTGGTGGACCCAACGCCCTAACTGGGAAGGTTTGAGAGGATGGAGGCATATTTGGGCCTCCCGGATCCCGGAGGACAGGGGTCCGAGGGTCCCGGGGACACAGAACAAACTCCTTGTGTTTGGTTTTAGAGATGGAGCCACTGGGGAGGTTCTAGGCAGGGTCTTTGAGGAAGGCAGCACCAGTGGAAGGCGAGGGCCCACGCCGGTTAGGAGTAGACCGTAAGTCTGGGAAAGGGTCCCTAGACAGGCAAAGAGTTACGGTCTCTTAAGAGACTGAAGGGAGATGGAGTTTGGACTAGGACATTGAGGAATAAGCCAACCAAATATCTGGATCCAGGAGAGGCTGGGGTAATGTAGAAGGAGGTTCTAGGCCTGGCGATGGTGGTGGTGATGGGGTGTCCCAGAGGATGTATGCAGAATAAAGAACTCAGAGCAGGTCAGGTTGAAAGAAGAAGAACTGGATCGGAACCGGAGGGGATGCCAAACGTGGGGAGTGAGGGGAGTGTAGAAGGTCTAAGTCCCCCACTACCAGTCGGAGGAGCAAACCCGGAAGCAAAGCTCAGCTACCTGACAATCTGCACGATTGAGTGAATGTTGCTTGTTACCAAGCTGGAAGGGTTGGAAGCGAAGCCGGCAGCTGGCGGTCAAGCCCCGGAGCCACCCGCTGGGGGGGATGGGACAGACAGGCCAGTCCGAGCTTTTCCAGAATCTAGATCGCCGGGTCCTCTAGGAGGCGGGGGACCGACGTGAGGGGCCCTGGAGGCTGAGAGTGCCAGGATGTTTGGGGGAGGGTGACTCCGATTCTAGGGTCTTTATTTGGGTGAGGCAAACTTTCAAGGTTGAAGGAATTCTGATTGAGGAAAATGGAGTCTCACGTTTTAATTACTCTACTGGGAAAATGTTTTCCGGGGGAAGTGTCTCAAACTCTAGTTAAAAAGAGAATGGTATCTCCAGTCTCCACGGACATAGAGGTCTCTGGCTGAGGTAGGTAACAATTTGGAACCCTTCCGGATTGCCCCCCCCACCCCCCGTTGGAATTTCTGACCTCCTCATTGGAATTTGGGAAGTCTAGGCCAGGAACTGGCTGAATTTCTTGTTTGAAGGTGCACTGCTGAGATGTGGCTGATTGGAAAGTTCTAGTATAGGAAATCAGGGTCCAGAGTCTGGTAAGGGAATTTGCGGGATGTGCTGGGGGGTGTCCTGGAATTCCTGATTGGAAATTCAGTTCAAAGTGCTAGCCTCTTGTTTGCAGGATAAGGGACCCTGGTTTTACTAGAGTGCTGTGTGTGGTTTGGATGCTGAGTTAGAGGGTCCCAGCTCATGGTCTTGATATTTTGGGGTCTGTATTCAATTTCACAGCTCTAGGATTTTGGGTGCTAATGTCCCAGAATCCAATAGTCTGTGAACAAGTTCCAGCAGCCCAGGTTCGGGTACCTGCCTGGATCTGGGAAGGTAGAATTAGAGTTCTGGATGTAGACTGAATTGATTTCAAGACATGGGATCAGAGTTGGAAGGTTAGAAGTTCATAGTCAGGTTCTTTTTTTTTTTTGGTCTTTTTGAGACAGGGCCTCCCTGTAGCCCCAGCTGGCCTGGCACTCACTATGTAGACCAGGCTGGTCTTAAGCTCACAGATATCTGCCTGCTTGTGCCTCCCAGTGCTGGGATTAAAGGTGTGTGCCACCATACCCGGCTGTGGTCAGGTTCTTTTAATTTGTTTTTATTTAATGTGTATGAGTGTTTTGCCTGCATGTATACTGCACCACATGCATGCAGTGCTCCCAGAGGCCAGAAGAGGGTGTCAGATCCCCTGGAACTTGAGTTACAGTTGTTAACTGTCACGCGGGTTCTGGGAACTGAACCCACGTCCTCTACAAGAACAGAAATTTCTCTTAACCACTGAGCAATCTCTCCAGCCCCACAGTTAAATTCTCTGTGTTAGAAGCGGGTGTTAGGGGGCGGCTAGGGAGATGGTTCAGAGGATAAACCACTTGCCACACAAGCATGAGGATCTGAGTTTGGATCCCCAGAACCCACAGAAAGCTGGGCACAGTAGCATATTAATGAATTGCTTCCATGGTGAGATGGTGGAAACAGGAAAGTTCCCAGAAGTCTGTGGGTCATCTAGCCTTGCATATACAGGGGTGAACGAGACCCTATTTCATACAAGGTGGAAAGTGACTGACACTTGAGGTTGTTCTCTGACCCCACAGGTGTACTGGTACTTGGGGGGGGATTGGGAGTGTTGAGGGTCAAAATAAATCTCTAATAGTTTCAGCTTAGGATAAGTATTCTGGTCAAAGTCTTAGGCAGTCCTGAATTCAGTGTGTAAGGCCAGAGTTATAGGGTAAAGGTACCCTGAATGGTGACCTACTTTGGAGATTACCAAATACAATTCAGAGACAAGTCTAAAGGTTTTGGTATACCAGATCAGAGCATGCAGTTAAGATGGTGGCTTGGAACAGTTTCTGGACAAATCAAGATGTTCAGCATCCAATATCTAAGCCTAGTACCCCAGCTCTAGGGATCTCAGTTCTGCTTAAAGTTGGGGTGATTGGTCCTTGATAGGGCCTAGTGTTCACAGCTGAGGGTTTGAATCAAGGCACAGAGTAAGAGTAGGGGTATCAGGTCTTAGATTTGAAGCTCTTTGATTAGAATACCAGTTTCTCAGTTCTGGCTCACACTCAAGCCTTAAGGACTCTGCTAGGGTCTGGTTTCAGAGTAGGCTCTCAAGTCAATACAGGAAGTTAGATCTGGAGAGTCTTGTTTTGGATTGAGAATTTGGAATTACAATTGCTAATTAGAGTAGTGATGTTCAGGTCAGGATCACTAATCTAGACTCAAGCCAAGATTTCATCTCCTGGTCTGGTTTGAAGATTGTGGTTGGAATTTTTTTTTTTTTTTTTTTTTTTTTAAAAAAAAAAAAAGTTTCTTCTCCGGGTTGTGTGTGAAGATTGTGGGTGGGATTTTTTTTTTTTTTTTTTTTTTTGAGATGGTCTCTTTATGGCCACTGAAACTCACTATGTAGCCCAGGCTGGCCTCAATTGCACAGGGATCTACTTGCCTCTGCCTCCTGAGTACTGGTATTTAAGATTTGGACCACCATAATCTACATGTGGTTGGAAATCTTATCTCTAGTTGGGGATTTGGATCCAGAGCAGCAGAGTACAGCAGGTGGGTCTGGGAGGCTCAGTCCTGAAGTTAGGAGTCAACAGTTGGTGTCTCCATTTAGCATTCAGGGCTGGGGGGAGGGGGTTCAGGGCACAGAAGACAGACTTGAGAGTTTGGTTTTGGAGTTTGTGTCTCTGGCCAGGGCTAGTGTCCCAGCTGAGTGCATGGGACTGGGGACACTGTTGGGTTGTTCCCGGTGCTCTCCACTACAGCTCCCTGTCCCACAGGCCCCGCAGGGCGCCCCCCGCCACTCAGGATGAGTCACTGCAGCAGCCGTGCCCTGACCCTGCTGAGCAGTGTGTTTGGTGCATGCGGCCTGCTCTTGGTGGGCATCGCAGTCAGTACTGACTACTGGCTGTACATGGAGGAGGGGACCGTGTTGCCGCAGAACCAGACCACCGAGGTCAAGATGGCGCTGCACGCTGGCCTGTGGAGAGTCTGCTTCTTTGCAGGTGCGCCACTTACCCTCCCTCCCTTGTGCTTTTCCACCACCTCAGAGTCCTTATCCATAATCACATACCATGATTCCAAGAACCCAGAAGCTTATTTCATTTCTCCTCTGGAAGTTAAATTTCAGCACACAGACTTCATGCCTGCCCTTTATTCCTTCTAAGGAATAGAAGTCCAGATGCTCAAAATCTGGGTTTCTAGCTTTCCTTCCCCACTCTCGAAAACTCTATTAGAAGTCTGGGGGCCAGGGAGATGGTTCAGCTGGTAAGGGTACCTGTCGAAAAGCCTGATGTCCTGAGTTTCACCCCAGGACTCAGGGTTTTACCCTAGGACTCATGTGATGGAAGGAGAGAACTGACTTCTTCAAGTTGTCTCCTGATCCCTACACTCACATCTTGGTGCACTCACATCCCTCTCCCCAATAAATAAAGAAAATGATGGGGCCGGAGAGATGGTTCCGTGGTTAAGAGAACTGGCCTTTCTTGCAGAAGATCTGGGTTCAATTCCCAGCACCCACATGGCGACTAACAACCGTCTATAACTCCAGTTCCAGGAATTCAACACCCTGTTCTGACTTCATGGTCATTGAATGACATGGGTATACTTATACACATGCAGGCAATACACTCATACATGTAAAAGACAATAAAAATAATAATAAGAAAATGATATATTAAAAAAAGAGAGAGAAAAATCAGCAGCCAAGGACTGGAGTTGTAGACCAGTTGGTAGAATGCTTGCCTACCATACAGGAAGCCCTGGGTTCCATTCCCAGCACTGCGTAGACTAACACTTGGGAGGATCTAAGCTACATAGTGAGCATCCACAGCTTTCTCCTCACTTAGGACAAGGAGGTCCAGCCCAACCCTCCTCCATTATTCAATCTTCTGGGCAACCAGCAAGAACTCCCCAACCCTTAACCGCCCCCCTTTTCTTCAGTACTGCAGATTGAACCCAGAGCTTCTACACATGCTTGGCAAGTGCTCTGCCGCTGAGCTATGGCCCCAATCCTCATTTTACTTTTCATTTTGAGACAGGACTTTACCAAATTGTCCAGTCTGGTCTTAATCTATGTAACCTGGCTGGCCTTGAACTTGCAATCGTCCTGCCTCAGTCTCCCCAGTAGCTGGGAACGCAGTCCTACAGCGCCAGACCTCGCAGGCTCAGGTCCCTTTCTCCAACCCTAAGGGCAGGGCAAACTGTAAACTTTGGGTGTGGCCTTGCATCTCCACCCCGGGACACACACACACACACACACACACACACACACACACACACACACCCCGTCTGTCATGCCCCTGGCAGCTCCTCTGGGAATTCCTGAATCTCTTATCCATCCTTGCTCTCTTGTCTTCCTCCCCACCAGGTCGGGAGAAGGGCCGCTGTGTGGCTTCGGAGTACTTTCTAGAACCGGAGATCAACTTGGTGACGGAAAACACGGAGAATATTCTGAGTGAGGGGAAGCAGGGAAGGGCGCTCAGGCGGGTTTGGGGAGAAAGGGCGGGACGAAGGAAAGAGTGGGGTTCAAGTGAGAGCTTGGGAAGAGGTAGAGCCAGGTTGAAAGGGCAGGGCCTGGATGGGGCGGAGTCTGCAGGACCCTGACGTGGTCAAACTAGGAGGCGTGGCCTGGTTGGGGGTGGAGTCAGCAGTGGGTTTATCAGGGGTGGAGTCAGTGGGAAATGGGAGGAGCTAAAGGGAAGCGAAATGAAGGGGAAGGGAAGAGGTGGCCCAGTGGAGATTTCTCCCTCACGCCCGCCCCGCCCTGTCGGTCCACCTGCCCGCAGAGACTGTGCGCACCGCCACTCCCTTCCCCATGGTCAGCCTCTTCCTCGTTTTCACCGCCTTCGTCATCAGCAACATCGGCCACATCCGCCCACAGAGGACCATTCTGGCTTTCGTTTCTGGAATCTTCTTCATCCTTTCAGGTGAGCCCAGGGCTGGAGGGAGGAGGGAGAGGGGACTGTGTGAACTTCCAGGAGCCACAGGACTTTCACTTAGTGATTTCCTTGTGATGTCATCTGGGAGCCGTTGTACAGCCTCTGGGAACTCCGTTTTCCTCCTCTGCAAAGTAGACCTAGCACAGTGCTGACTGCATGACATTGTTTGGAGGGTCAAATCATAACTTCTTCCTTACTTAGATGCCAGACTGTGTTCAGATACAGCCCCACGGGGTGAAGATTACTAATAGCCCTATTTTACAGACAGAGGAGCAAACACTCAGAAGGGTCAAATCATTTGCTCAGGGCCACACACGTGAGGGCCAGAGCTGGGACTCATCCTCACATCATTCGCCTCCAGAATTTATATTTTTAACCATCACTGTTATTTTAGAAATTAACAGTTTACAGAGTTTTGGTTTTTTTTCAAACAAGTCAACAGTTTTGTGGTGAACAATTGCAGACCCATCACTAAAGATCAGTTGCTGATCTGTTACGGGGGGGGGGTCCAATTTCCTGTATCTGGGCCTCTACGTTTCTTTTTTCCTTCCTCCCCTCCCCTCCCTCCTCCCCTCTCCTTCCCTCCCTTTCTTTTCCCTCCCTTTTCCATTTTTTGGAGACAGGGTCTCACATAGGCCAGGCCAGCCTCAAACTCACTATGTAGCTGAGGATGACCTTGAACTTTTGATCAAAAGTTCTTTCCTCTGCCTCCCATGTGCAGGGATTACAAGCATGTACCTCCACACCTAGTTTATATGGTGCTCATGCATGCAACCCTCTACTAGCTGAACCATATCCCAGCCCTCAGTTTCTAACCATCCATCCATCTCTCTTAGTTTTTTTATGCATTTCAGGGTATATTTCAGATATCACTTTACCCTGCATGTCGATGGCTAGAGAGCAGAATTTGTTCCTTCTTTCTTCTGAGGTGCGAGTTTCTTTAACATGTGTGATCTCACACTCCATCTCTTAACACTTCTACAAGAGGCATTGTTAGCACTCACCTGATAAAGTGGGGTTCTGAATCCTAGCATCCAAGATCCCCGCATGAACTGATTCCAGATGATGCCTGTATCCAGAGGTCCTGGTCAAGTTCTTTGGGGACTCTTACCCCTCAAGTTCCATCCAATCCAATTCAGTCTGGATCAGCTCAGCAAAGCTCCAATATATTTCAGCCCATCAGTCCAGTCCAATGATCCCAATTCAAGTCCTTGTAATTGAACTGCTTTTAAAAAATATATTTATTATTTTCATTTTATGTGTACAAGTGTATTCCTTGCATGTCTGAAAGTGCACCCATGTCATGCAGTGCGCTCAGAGGTCAGAAGAGGCCATCGGATCCCCTGGTACTGGAATTAAGGATGATTGTTAGCTGCCATGTGGGCACTGGGAGCCGAACCAAACATGAGTTCTTTGCAAGGGCAGCCAGTGCTCTTAACCACTGAGCCATCTCTCCAGCTCATCAATTGAGCTGTTTTAAGATGTGTGTGTGTGTTTTACATGTATATGAGTGTGCAGTTTGTGCACCTGTGCACATACATGCGGAGGCCAATGCAGGATGCTGAGTGCCGTCTCCAATTGCTTTCCCCCTTACTGCCTTGAGAAAGGGTCTGTTACTGGAACGTAAGCTTACCGTTTCAGTTAGACTGGCTGGCTAGTCAGCTCTGAGGATTTGCTTGTATATGCCCCATAATGCTAGAGTTACAGACATGCACAGCCATGCCTAACTTTTTACTGGGGTGTAAGGGATTGAAACTCAGGTCTCCATGCTTACACAGCAAGGATTCTTAACCACTGAGACAGCTGCTCAGCCCCTTGAGCTGAAACTTTCTAAACAAACCCCATGCTATAAATGCAGCCCATGCTATAAACACAGCCCATGCTATAAATGCAGCCCATGCTGAGTTTCCCTATCACTCTGCTCCCCATCGCTTGCCCTGGGCTCCATCTTTCCAGTTCACCATGTGGACAGTTGCCGAAGGATATTCCCACTCCTCCCCCAGCTCTCTCTAGGCCAGACTTTCCCTGAGCCTTCACCCTAACCTGATAAGACCTTTTCCAGGGAAAGCAGGGTGCAACCTCCATGCAGACTCCAATCAAGCATGTAGAGCCAGACAGAGCTAAAATAAGACATGTGGGTTATCAAGATCTGAGAGTGTCAGAGCAGAAAGGGCTCATGGTTTCTGAGATGGAAAAATGACAGCCTAGCCAGAAAAAGTGGGGCAAGAGGAGGATACCGTAGGGATTTCTATTCAAGCCACCCAACACCATGTAAGGAAAGTCCCATTGTTGGTGGATCACAGAAATGGAAGCGGTCGATTCAGTTAGTCAGTGGCGGAGTTGAAATTGGAACCAAGGGGATTCTAATTCCAAAATATCTGCAGCAAACACTGTACCAGACCTGTCTGCCCAAGGTCAAGCTGAAGATTAATAGTGTCTTTGGGGCTGGAAGTCAGGCTTCTAGTTTCCAATGAAGTCATTTGGTAGAAATGGAAGTCCATAGCCTGTTCCTCTTTTGTGGGAAGGAATCTGTTCCAGTTTAATATCTGTTGCTGTGATAAAAACATCATGACCAGGCCAGGCATGGTGGTGCATGCCTTTGATCCCAGCACTCAGGAGGCAGAGGCAGGTGGATCTCTGAGTTTGAGGCCACCCTGGTCTACATAGCTAGTTCCATACCAGCCAGGGATACCTAGGAGACCCTGTCCCCCAAAATATATATATATATTAAAGAAGAAAAACTCACAGAAACAAAAAGCCTAAGAAGAATTATGACCAAAGGCAGCCTGGGGGAGGAAAGGATTTATCTGGCCTACAATTCCAGGTTACAGTCCATCATTGGGGGGAAAATCAAGGCAGGAGCTCAAACAGGCTGCACCACATCCACAGTCAAGAGCAGAGAGGCTGGAGAGATGGCTCAGTGGTAAAGAGTTCTGGCTGTTCTTACAGAGGACCCAGGTTCAAATCCCAGCACCCACATGGTGGCTAACAACCATCTGTAACTCCAGTTCCAGGGGATCCGATGCCCTCTTCTGGCCTCTCTGGGCATTGTACGACACAGGGCACGTGCATACATGTAGGCAATACACTTATACACATAAAATAAAAATAATAAATTTAAAAAAATTAAAAAAAAAACAGAAAGAAACAAATAAATCCATGCTGCCTGCTCACTTTCTCAGGCAGCTTCTCCTTTCATATAGTCTAGGGCCCATGAAATGGTGCTGCTCACACTCAGGTTGGGTCTTCCCACCTCAGTTAACTATCAAGACAGTCCCTCATAAACATTCCCTCAAGCCAACCTGATCTGACGAGTTCTTTAGACTGTCTTCCTGGTACTGGAGAGATGGTTCAATAGTTAAGAGCACGTACTGCTCTTGTAGAGGACCCAAATTCGGTTCCCAGCACCCACATTGGGCAGCTCACAACGACCTATAACTCTAGGTCCAGGAGATCTGGCACTCTCCTCTAACCTCTGTGGGCACCTGCACTCATGTGCCCATAGCCCACCCCATCAACATCATTAAAATGAAAAGAGAAATCTTTAAGAACAAGCTGGGCATGGTGGCACACACCTGTAGTCCCAGCACTTGGGAGGCAGAGGCAGGAGGATCTCTGTGAGTTCAAGGCCAGCCTGGTCTACATAGTGAGTTCCAGGACAGCTGGGGCTACAGGGAGACCCTGCTTCACAAAGACAAAAAAAAATAAAAATACAGTTTTAAACTGGGTGTGGTGGCCCATGCCTTTAATCTGAGCACTCAGAGGCAGAGGCAGGTGGATCTCCGTGAGATCGATGCCATCCTGGTCTACATAGGAAGTTCCAGGCCAGGTGGGGCTACAGGGAGATCTTATCTCAAAAAACAAAAATAATTAAATAAATAAAGACAGTTTTCCCAGGCGATTCTAAGTTGTCAAGTTGACAGTTAAATAGCCGGAATGGGGAGGGGTTAAGACAAGTTCTTTCTTTGTAGCACAAGCTGACCTGAAACTCGTAACACCCCACGTACCTTAGCTTTCCCAGTGTTGTGCACACAGCCATGCCTAGCCTGGGTGTCTTTCTTGACTTCATTTAATAGATTGTGACCTATGTGCTCTCTCTCAAAGTGTCCACTCATGTATTTTCAAATTTGTAGGGTTTGCTGGCTAAGCCACGTGTTGTGAACACAGAGAGGCATGGGTTCAAATCCTCACACTGCCACTCACTCCCTGAATGGGCTGAAGTCTTCCCCTGTAGAATTGCTGCCAATAATACTTTGTTTATAGACTCCAGAACTTGAATTCAATGTAATTTTTGTGTGTGAGGCAGGGGGAAGATGGGCTTTCCTCATACTCACGTATTTACCCAAGAGAAGTTTATAAGGAAAGAAGTTTGCTTTGGCTCAGAGTTCCAAAACCTTCATGGCATGGTTGCCCCACTCCGTTGCTGTGGATCTGTGGTGAGGCAGAGCATCATAGCAGCAGGTGCATGTGGTTGGGAGCGGGGCGACGGCTCAGCTGGTAAAGTTGCTGCCTGCCTTGGATAAGAACCTGAATTTGGATCCCCAGCACCCACATTAAAGACAAAAATGAAACAGGTATCATCGTGGATGCATAATCCTAGCATGAAAAGGTAGCAACAAGCAGATATCTGAAGCTCATTGGCTGGCCAGCTTAGGGCATCAGATCTTCCAGAGATGGAGTTGGAAGTGGTTTAAGCCTCCTGATGTGGGTGTTAGGAACAGAATTTGGGTCCTCTGCAAGAGCAATATGCACTCTTAACTACTGGGCCATCTCTCCAGCCCTTGCATGTACACACACACATGCACACATGCACACATGCACACACGCACACACACACCCCACCACCACCACCACCACCACCACCACCAAAAAGTATGCAGTTGGGCAAAGTTGCACTTCTTATGGAGGCCAAGAAGCAGAGAGCGAGGCAGGACAGGACCAAGGCAAAATCTATACCTAAGGACACACCCCAGGGACCTACTTTTCTGAGAGAGGCCCCATTGCTTAAAGTTTCCAGCATCTCCAAAAACAGTACCGACAGCTGCAGCCCAAACTCTCACCACATGATCCTGTGGGGGAACATTTCATATTCAAGCCATAACATGTTATGAAATATTCTGTTGTTGTTTTCTTTTTCCATCAGTAAATTAAACATGCAAAAACCATCCTTAGCTTGTAAACCATATAAAACTGGCAAGGAGAATAAATTAGTTATCCAGCCCCTGAGTTTAGTCATGGGCATAAAGTTTCTGGACTGTAACAGTAAGTGCTCAATATGCAGTAGAAATACATGAATATGTAGGGCTACCTGTAGCTCTGTTGGAAGAGTACTTGACTAGCATTAGCCCTGGGTTCGATCCCCAGCACTGCGTAAACCAGGTGTGGTGGTAGAACATGACTATAATCCCGTCACTTGGAAAGTGGAGGCAGGAGGATCAGAAGTTCAAACTCATTTTCAGCCACATATGAGTTCAAGGCTAACCTGGGCTACATGAGCCCTTGTCTCAACCAATACATTCTTTTGGGGAGAGATGGCTCAGCAGTTAAGAACACTGACTGTTCTTTCAGAAGACCCAGGTTCAAATCCCAGCATCCACATGGCAACTAACAGCTGTCTGTAACTCCAGTTCCACGGATCTGACAGCCTCTTCTGGCCTCCTCAGACATGGGTGCACTTACATACATGCAGGCAATACACACATACACATAAAATAATAATAATAAGGGGCTGGAGAGATGGCCCAATGGTTAAGAGCACTGACTGCTCTTGCGTAGGACCCAGGTTCAATTCCTAGTACCCACATGGTGGCTACGAACCATCCTTAACTCCAGTTCCAGGGGAATCCGAAGCCCTCTTCTGACCTCCTCGGCATTGCATGATACAGGTGACTCACATACATGCAGGTAATACACTTATAAAATAAAAATGGTGGATAAAATATTTTTTAAATAATAATACAAAATTTAAAAAAAAAACATGTAAAAAATACACTCCTTTAATTCCAGCATTAGGGAGGCAGAGGCAGACCTATCTCCTGTGAGATTAAGGCCAGCATAGTCTATATAGCAAGTTTCAGGCCAGCTGGGGCTATGGGGAAACTGCCTCCCAACCCCACCCCCTTAAGGAAACAAAACAAGCAGAAATGGATGGATGAATAGATAAATGTAGTGGTAATGGTGGTGCAACCACCAACTTTATGGTGTTCTGTGCGTCATGGCAGTACTAAGAGCTTTATGTAAATTACATCATTTCATCTTCTTGTTTCTATCATATGGGTACTGTTAACATCTCTGTTTGAGTTATTATTATTACTGTGGGTATGTATGCATGATGTGTACACACCATGCATGCCAAGGAGTGTGTGTGTAGATCAGAGGAAAACTTTGTGGATTTGGTTTTTTCCTTTTACCTTTATTATGGGTACCAGGGATTGAAATCAGGTCACCAGGCATGTGCAGCAAGCGTCTTTAATATAAGTGTCATTATCTCACTAGCCCTGACGTCTCCATTTTACCCTTTCGGAAGCAGAATCACTCAGAGGTGACATTGTTCCACAGTGCGATCAGGATTCCAGCCCAGGCACTGCACTCTGCTACTGCAATTACAAGTCCTAGAACTCTACCAGGCACTCAGGAGGCTGCGGCAGGAGAATTGCCATGAGTTTGAGGCCAGCCTGGGATACATAGAAAGACCCCGTTTCAAAGAAACAGCAACAACACTATTAATAATTTAAAAATAAATCAGGCTGGGGCTGCAACTCAGTGGTAGAGCACTTGTCTAGCATGTATGAAGTTCTGGGTTCATTTTTCATTGTTAAAAAACAATCACCCACATCTTCAAAATGAAACAAGCTTAAAAGAAAAGGCTAAGGACAGACGAACACATAATACTAGCCTAAGGATGCAGCTCAGCAGGCAGACTGCTTGTCTAGCATCCATGAAGCCCTGGATTCAGGCCCCATCACTGCATAAACTGGATGTAGTGGTGTACACTTGTGATCCCAAACACTCAGGAAATGAAGGCAAGTGGGTCGGAAGTTCAAGGTCATCCTTGGCTATATGAGTTCAAGGCCAGTCTTCACGACACAAGAGCCTGTCTCAAAACCAAACCAAACCAAGCAAACAAAACTCCACATGTAATACTATTGCCTTGAAACAGAGTAATGTGATCTTATCACCATGTTCCCAATGAGGATAGTAAGTCTTAGAGACAAGAGCTGAACAGCATTGGGCACTGATAGGTTGACATTCAATACTAGAGGAAGTATTGTAGGAGATTGGAGTGGGAGAAGAAATGGAGTCACTTCTGGGGGGTCAAACATCCCTCAAGGACTTGTTTGGTAAATGAACTAAAGGGAAAGTGACATGTATTAGTTATTTTTCTCACTACTGAGACAAAGCAAATTAAGGAAGGAGGGCTTTATTTTGGATCACAGTTTCAGGGTGCAGTCCACCATGGTGGGAGCGTAAGGCAGCTCCTCACACAGTTCCAGGGTGCAGTCCACCATGACTCACTTTGCATCCGAAGTCAGGAAGCAAAGAGCAATGACCACTGGTACTCAGATGGCTTCTCTTTTTATTTAATCCAGGACCCAAGTTCATGAGATGGTGTCATCCATATTTTAAGGTGGGTCATCCCACCTCAGTTAACCCAATCTAGAAACTCTCTTACACATGTGCCCAGAGGTTTGTTTCCTCAATGATTCTAGATCCAATCAAGTTGACAATCAATTTTAACCATTACAAAATTGAAAATGGGGGAGCCTTCTGCAGTGCTCCCAGTAACAACGGATGAGGTCTGTGCTGGGCTGGAGGTGTGAGGCGGCTGAGAGGGAAGGATATTGACTGGAGAATCTATAGAACCCAATGGCTGGCTGACTGTCAAGGGGAGCCCAGAGGAGATTAGGGTGGAATTGGTTTTCTTATTGTAGGTCATAACAGACAAGACTCATGCACGCCTCTTATTCACTCCAGCCTTTAGTATGGTCTGTGCATCTGCTTTTAAAAACGTATCCCAGGATGACCTCGAGTTTGTTTTGTGGCCAAGAATGATCAACTTCCAATCCTCCTACCTCTACCTCTCTAGTGCTGGGAGTACAGCCTGTGCCACCGCGCCTGGTTCATGCACTGTTGGGGATCAAACCCAGGGCTTCATGAATGCTAGGAAGACACTCTACCAACTGAGCTACAGCCCAGCCCTGCACCTGACTTTTTTATCCACTCATCAGCTTTCCCCTGGAGTAGGGTCCTAACTGTTGGATTATGTGAGTGAAAACCTAGACAGTTAAAGAACAGCTTCAACTGCATGTCGACCACAGCTTCTCATAGACCTGTCTAGATCCCATGGTGCCTTTCCAGTGCGTTTAGAAGACACTCAGGCTGCTCACTCTGCCTACAAGGTCTTCTGTGATCTGCCTGCTGTTCAGATCTGCAACCTCATCTCTGACCTACAAACACTCCCCACGTCGCCTATGACATTCCTTTGGCCTGACCTCATTCAGTTGTCTGGGAATGCAGATCTCAGCTTCACTACAGGACCTTTGCACTTATTATTTCTCCTGGCTGGGATCTCCTATCCTGATCTCCCACACTCTCTAGAATTGCCTGTTCTGACTGGGCTTGCTGGCACACAGCTATAATCCCAGCAATTGGGAGTTTGAGATCAGCCTGGGCTGTATAACGAATTTAAGGTAGCCTGGGATACATGGCAAACCCTGTCAAAAAATGAAAAATGAGGTTCAGGGGGTAAAGATGCTTGCTACCAAGCCTGACAACCTGAGTTTGATTCCTGGGTCCCACATGATGGAATCAGAGAACACACTCCCACAAGTTTTCCTCTGATGTGCACATGCATGCTGTGGCACGTGTGCAAATAAAATAAGTGATAAGCAAATAAATAAATGTAAAAAAACTTTAAACCAAAGTGAAACAAAATAACCAAACAATAAAAAAGAAAGGAAGAAGGAAAGGAGGGAGGAAGGAGTGCAAACGAATCACCTACTCTGGCAACAGGTTTTACTATCTTACCACCACTTTACACTATTCTCTCTCTCTCTCTCTCTCTCTCTCTCTCTCTCTCTCTCTCTCTCTCTCATACTCATGTGTGGGTGTGCACATGCAGAGATCAGAGTGGGTGTTGAGTGTCTTCCTCCCTATGTGATTGCCTTGAGATAGGGTCTCTCACTGAACCAGAAATTTGCCATTTGGCCTAAGCTCACTGGCCTGTGAGATCTCCAGATCTGCCTGTCCCATCCTCCACTGCTGAGGTTGTAGGCATGACACCCACGCCCAACTTTTTAATGTGGGTTCTGGGAATTCAAACTCGAGTCCTCATGCTTATGGAGCAAGTGATCTTACCCACGGAGCCATCTCCACAGCCTCCCTTCCTGACTCCCCATTTTTAAAGTAATATCTCTAGCCCAGGCTGGCCTAGAACTCATATGTAACCAGAGCTGACCTTGACCTCCTGATCCTCCTGCTTCTGCTTCCTTAGTGCTGAGACATGGACCACCATGTCTGGTTTCTGTAGCCCTGGGGATTAAACCCAGGGCTTTGTGCATGTGCTAGACAAGCACTCTATCAACTGAGCTGCAGTCCAGCTTCATCCCCACTTATACATCTTTTCCATCTCACTTATTGCTAATCTCATCTTGTTTTATTATTTTTCTGTCTGCTTCTGCCAGAATATGAACTCTGAAGGGCAGGTACCTTTTCTTTCTTTTTCTTTTTCTCCCCCCGCCCCCTCTCTGTTATGCATGTGTGTGTATATGGGTGCATGAGTGTTTGCGCCTGTGCGGCCCAAGCCTGTTGTTGGGAGTCATCCTCAATCGCTCTTCCACCTTTTTCATTGAGGCAGGGTCTCTCAGTCAAACCCAGAGCTTACCGATATGGCTAGTCTCACTAACCAGCCTGTTCTGGGAATGCCCAGTCTCCAACTTCTGAGGCTGGAATTATAGACAAGATCACCATACCCACCCAGCATCTACTTGGGTTCTAGGGCTCCAACTCCAGTCCTCACCCTCGTGTGGCAAATGCTCCAACCACTGAGCCATCTCCCCAGCCCCTTCCAGGGAACTTTTCAAATGTATTCTCACTTGTGTCTGAGAGCCCATACAAGTTGCTGGTATTTGTAGGATGGATGAGCCTAGAAGGTATGAATGACAGCTCTGATATTTCAGAAAAGGAAAGATGGGTTGACCTGGCACAGGAAGAGGTTCAGGGAGCAAGCAGGGAGGACTTCCAGGGTAGGCCCATCAAAGTGCATGCAGGGGGTGGGGGGTGTTAAGTAAAAAGTGCCCAGTGCGGAAACAGAAAATCCTCAGCACAAGCTGAAGCCCTAGAATCCAAAGGAGCCAGTAACAGCCGCCCGTGAAGCTGTCCATGGTCCTGAAACCCTATCGTTCTAAAGCCTGGTTGATTGTGTTCAGTTTGGGGTGTGATTCTTGCCAACTATGAGCTAGGAACGATGGCCAGATGTACTCGAAGGAACTGGAAGAGAGATGGGTTGCAGATTTAGAAATGGTGTAAAGAGGCAGAAAGAAAGAAAAGTTATTTTTGGAGACTCAGAGCCACTGTAAAACCTCTAGGAAGGAAAAAGAATGACTTCCTAGCAATGCCTGTGGGGCAAGCCTGTCATCCCAGATACTGGGGAATCTTAGGCAAGTTCAAAGCCTGCCTAGTCTACAGAGTAAGTTTAAGGTGAGCTTTATCAACTTATTAAGAGTATGCCTCAAAACAAACAAAACAGTAAAAAGAGTTGGGGATGTAGCTGAGAAGTAGAAGGGCCTCAAATCCACTAGTGAGGGACTAGGGGTGTGACTCAGTAGTAGAGCTTCTGTCTAGAGTCCCCCAGTGGGGATTTGGGGGCATACGTCAGTTGTGGAGCACCTGCCTTGAATCCCCAAGTGAGGGGCTGGGGGGGGCCTCAGTGGCAGAGCACCTGCCTAGCCTGTGGGAGGCCCTAGGTTCAAAGTCCATCACCACAGGGTGGCAAGGATGGCAGAGATAATGAGGATCTCCAGATGTTCTATATACATAGTGAGTATATTCATCCGTTCAACTGGTGTCTGCTATGTTCTGGATACAGTGTTACATCCTAGGAAAGCATTAAGGAAGACTGCAGACTCATTCCCAGCATTACAGAGTTCCTAGCTTTCTAGTGTTGTAGGATAGGTTTAAAATACAAAAGTAACAAATTTAGTGTTAGGTAGTGATGAGCGATACAATGAAAATAAAGCAGGAGGGGCAAGATGGCTCAATGGGTAAAGGCGCCTGCCACCCAGCCTGACAACCTGAGTTCCATCCTAGAGACTCCCACAAGTTGTTCTCTGACCTCCACACTAGCTCTGTGATATGCCTTCCCTTCACAAAATAAAAATTTTAATCCCAAGCACCCAGGTGTGTTGGCGCATGCCTTTAATCCTAGCACTCAGAAGGCAAAGGTAGGTGGATTCTGTGAGAGTGAAGCCAGTCTGGTCTCCATAGTGAGTTCCAGGCCAGCTGGCGCTACAGGGAGACCCTGTCTCAAAACAACAACAAAAACAAAACAAAAAATACATTGCTGTCATTTTTAAATATTTATTTATTTTTTTGTCTTTTTGAGACAGGGACTCCCTGTAGCCCCAGCTGGCCTGGAACTCACTATATAGACCAGGCTGGCCTTGAACTCATAGAAATCCACCTGCCTCTGCCTCCTGAGTGCTGGGATTAAAGAAAAGCATACACTACCATGCCTGGCCACTTTATTTCTTTTATGTATGTATTTGCACGTGTGTGCATATATGTATGTGTGTGCCATATGTGTGCAGTTGTTTGCAGGGGCCAGAAGAGGTCATCAGATCCCCTGGAGCTGGAGATGTAGGCAGTTATGAGCTGCCCAACATGGATGCTGAGACTTGAACTCCAGTCCTCTGTAAGAGCAGCAAGTGTTCTTAAATGCTGAGCCATCTCCCCAGTCTCCCATCTCTATTTTCCACACACCATGCACACTTTTTTTTCAGTACTGGGGACTGAATCCAGGGCCTCCCGTGTGCCACACAAATGTTCTCCCACTGAGCTCATGCCCAGCAATTTCTGTGTCCTTTTATTTTAAGACAGGGTCTTGCTGTATTGCCCAGTTTTGAACTCTGTAGGCCAGGTAAACCTTAAACTTGACATCCTTCTGCTTCTGCCTGATGAGTAGCTGTGATGACCAGTTGCACTTCTTTTTCTTTATCATTTGAATATAAATTTTAGAGCCAAGTATGGTGGTGAATATCTGTAATCTTAGCCCTCAAGAGGCTGAGGCAGTAAGATTTGCAAGTTTAAGGTTAGCTTGGCATACAGACGGAATCTCTGTCTTAAAAAGACAAGGGGAAGGGAAGAGCCTAAGTTCTAGATATTACATAGTTTGTCTATTTTTAAAAGTTTGTAGGCTGTGGAGATGGCTTAGCCTATAAAGTGTTTGCATGCAGGCATGACCCGAGTTCAATCCTAGCACCCACATAAAAGTCTTGTTCGGAGCATGGCCTTGAAACCCCAGAGTGGGAAGTGGAGACAGGAGCGTCTCTGGGGCTTGCTGGCCAGCCCATCTAGCCTCATTGGTGACCTCTAGATTCAGTGAGAGACTGGGGCTCTGTCTCACAAAAAAAGATGGAGGGCCAGAGAGATGGCTCAGAGTTTAAAAGCACTGACTGCTCTTGTAGAAGACCTGGGTTTGAGTCCCAGCACCTACATGGTGGCTAACAACTGTCCATAACTCCAGTTCCAAGGTATTCAACACCCTCTTCTGGCTTCTGCAGGCACTGTAAGACATGGATGCACTTGCATGCATGCAGGCAATGCACTCATATACATAAAATTTTTAAAAATTAAGAAGGTGGAGAGCAGTTGAGGAAGATACCTGATGTTCGCCTCTGGCCTACACACACACAGACACACACACACACACACATGCACACATACACACACATGTTCGTGTGCACTCAAGCATACATCTGTCTACACATAGGCACACACGCACACACACACATGTTCATGTGCACTCAAGCATACATCTGTCTACACACACACGCACACACATGCACACACACACATGTTCATGTGCACTCAAGCATACGTCTATCTACACACAGGCACACACATGCACACACACACATGTTCATGTGCACTCAAGCATACATCTATCTACACACAGGCACATATATATACACACACACACACACCTATACCTATATATACACACACATACGCACAAGAATATCTTTTTTAGGGTTGGGGTGGTACTTCAATGGTAGCACACCTCCCCACCATGCTTGAGGCCCTGGGTTCAATAGCACTGCCAGAAAAGAAAAGGAAAACACAGGCTTTTTTAGGTTTTCCCTCAGAGCCAGCACTCAATCTAGCCTCAGACATTTCATTTTGTTAATAAGTCTCTTTTGGTCTAGACTAGTTCAGCCACTATTTTTTCTTTTCTTTTTCTTTCTTTTTTTACAACATTGACTTCTAAAATATATTTCATCCTGGAAATACAGAAAGAATAGTATAAGGCAATCCCAAGCACCCTGCCTTTGGTTCCAACCATTACCAGCATATGGCGGATCTTTTTTTAGTCAAACACTGCCATGTCCCCTTTCCATGCTTTACTGCCTTATTTTAAAGCCAGCCACAGACATCAGCCCACAAGTATTTTAGTAGATTTCCAAGGGAGAAGTACTCTTTTATTTACTATAGCCACGATGCCACGAAGAAGCCCAAACAAACAAACAAAAGGGAATAATTGCTTAATATCTAATTTCTACTTACTGTTCATTCCCTCCCCACTGGTCTCATAGAAGCTTCTTTACTGTTAGTTTGATGAAAATCAGTATGCAAATTACACAGGGGCATTTAGATGATAGATCTCTGAAGACTTTTAATTATAGACAGTCGTTCTTATCTTTTAAAAATGTTTATTATATTCACTTATCTATTTATATGTATGTGAGTGTGTACAAGTGCCACAGTACATCTGTGGAGGTCAGAGGACAGCTTTCAGGAGTCAGTTCTCTCCTTCTGCCATTAGGGTCCCAGGAATTGAACTCAGGTCATCATGCTTAGTGGCAAGCACTTTTACCCTCTGAGCCATCTCCGTTTTTTTCCTTCCTTCCTTCCTTCCTTCCTTCCTTCCTTCCTTCCTTCCTTCCTTCCTTCCTTCCTTCCTTCCCTCCCTTCCTTCCCCTCCCCTTCCCTTCCTCCCTCCCTCCCCCCTTCTCTCTCTCAATATTTATTTTTGGCAGGCACCCTGTTATTTGTGGTATAGACATCTCACCTTCTGCTGTCTTCCAATCACATTTCAAGCTATGGTTGAATCCATCAATCCATCCATCCATCCATCCATCCATCCATCCATCCATCCTTATAAACTAAGATAAAGAAGAAGCTTGGGCAGGTGTGGGTTTGATTGTTTGTTTTGCCAAGAGCTAGGTGTGCTGGTGCATGCCTGTAATCCTAGCACTTGAGAGGGAGAGGAAGGAGGATCAGGAGTCATACTTGGCTACACAGTTTGCAGTCAGGTTGAATTATGTGAGAGATGGTTATTAAGGTCTTCCTTCATTGTATCAGGAGACACAGCATGTCTGATCATCTCTTTCTGAGCTGCAGGAATGGATGCCTGGCTTGGGGCTTCTCAGCTTGACTCACGTAGAATGTGCTGTGTGTTCATCATCCTTATTTAGGTCACTCTTTTCTGTAACCTGGAAGTTACACCTAGACTTGAAACTTGAATGACATTCAGGTTAAACATGATTGGCAAGAAAACTCAGGGTTGCTACTATGATAGCAGTATTCAATCTCTTTAGGTAGCTATTGAGTTCTCTTTTCCTGGGGAGACATGAACAAGCATTATACCCAAGATAGGGCACCAACGATGGACCAAAGCAAGCATTCCACTGACAGTCTAGCTTGATGAGCTTGTGAGTTTACTGGACTTATTTATAGGAGAGTGGGCAAGGACTGTGGGCGAGGAGTTACCTACAGGAACACAGGTCAGGGGTTACCTACAGTGCTGTGGGTGACCCCAAAACAGTCACACCACTTCACAGTTTCACCCCAGCTTGGATGGCAACTTTCTCTGTGGCTGCCTAGGTGGAGCGTCCCTTTCAGTCAACTTCCCACCCTCAATACACTGTAGCACCTCCTGAGACCACGCAAAGGTGGAGCAGAGCTACACGGAGCTGGCAGGAAGGCCCAGGGGGCAACAGCTGAAGCCTCAGGGTCTAGTGACCCTCTGCTGTCTCCTTCCTGAAGGAACATGGGCAGGTCTGACCCTGAGAGCCTCTGGCGGCTAGCAGGCCTGCTCTGAGGACAAAGGTAATGGCTGTTTTACTCAGAAGACAGCATTCCACAACAAATACCGTCAGTTTGTTCTACCGTTAGCCGAACAAAGTTTGAGCCCTTAGTGCAGATGTTGGCCATTGAAATCCCCATTCACAAGTAAGTACTTTGCTAGGTGACACTTGGACATCTTGGGAAAAATTCTGTTTGGGGCTATTAATATTTTATTATACTTTAGTTCTTGTGTGTTCATGTGCATGTGTGTGTGTGTGTGTGTGTGTGTGTAAGTGTGCATGCATACACGCATGCACGCCAAAGCACAGGTGTGGAGGACATGAGTCATTTTCCTCCTTCCCACCATATGGATTCTTGGGGTCGAATTTAGGTCGTCAGTCTTGGCAGCAGACACGTTTACCTGCTAAGCCATCTTGACAGCCTGTTGTTAAGTTTTTAAAGTTTTTGCTTCGATTTTGTTTTTAGAGACAGTTTCTCACTCTGTAGCTTAGGCTGGCTTCCAATGCATAGCAATCCTCCTGCCTCAGCCTCCCACGTGTTTGGGACTCTCCTCCTCCTCCCCTCCCTTCTCTTCATCCTCTTCTTCTGACTCCCTCTTTTGCTGCACCAGGCTTTCCTACAGCCTGCAGGGAGCAGCATTCTTTTCTTCACAGCAAAAAAAGAACACAAAAGGAGGCCCTTCAGATGCAAAGGGATCCTTGAGCCCTATCTCTTTTATTATTTTTATTCAAATTTTCAGCTTTCATATTATAGTTTGATAGTATTTAGATCCTCTTTCCTGTCCATACCTCCACCTCCCCTCCACTGCCCCCGCCCAATTTAATGTACATATATAATATATCTTATAGAGTCTGATTTGTGTTCCCAAATGTCCTTCAGTGTGGGACCATCCACTGGACCCATCAACAGTCTCATCCCTGTAAGACACTGTCTCTCCCCCTCCCAGCAGCCATCGATTGCCAAAAGTTCCTTAGGTCGGGTTGGGATTCCTTACCCACTTCCCCAAGTCTATGCTGGGATTTTGTTGGTTTGAGCTTGCATGGGACTTGTGCATGCTGTCAGCTTTGCTGTGAGTTCATATGAGTAACTAAGCAGCTGTCTAGAAGACTCCGTTTCCTTGTGGTCATCCACCCCCTCTGGCTCTTACAGTCCTTCTGCCCCCTCTGCAGTGATCCCTGAGCCTTGGGAGGCAGAGGTTTGAAGTGGGAGTGCAGCCTCTTGTTCTCCGCACACTGGCCAGTTGTGGGTTTCTGTGTTAATGAACATCTGCTGCACAAGGAAACTTCCCTGGTGAGAGTTGAGAGATGCCATCAGCCTATGTGCAGAGGTTGCATTGAAGATGTGTCACTTAGGGTTAGACAGCTCACAGACATATATTCTCTGCATTTGACCAGTTCTGGAACTCTGTAATCATCTCCACTATGGCTGGTCATCTCATGTAGCCTAGGCTAACCTCAGACTCATTATATAGCCAAGGATGACCTTGAACTTCTGATCTTTCCATCTCTGCCTCACCAGTTCTGCAGTGCAGTGCTGAAGACCCAGGGCATCATCATGCTGCAAGCACTCCACTGACTGACAGACCCCTTGAACTTTTTTGTTTGTTTCTTCATTAGGGAGAATCCAGGTTTTCTTTTTTAAATTATTTGTGTATATTTATACATAATAATGGATTTCCTTATGACTTTTTTTTGAGACAGTCTCTCTTTGTAGCCCTGGTTGGCCTGGAACTCACTATGTAGACCAGGCTGGCCTTGAACTCACAGAGATCTGCCTGCCTCTGCCTCCCAAGTGCTGGGATTGAAAGCATGTATACTACACCTGGCCCATTATGACATTATTATACATGTATACATGTATATATTTTGACCACAGTCACCCCCCTTGCCCTCTCCTGTTTCTTTCTCATACCCATGGGGGATCCCCTTCCTCTTCCCAGCTGGCCTTCTTTCTATTTTCCTGTTGCTGTTTTTTTTTTGTTTTTTTTTTTTTTGGTCTTTTTTAAGACAGGGTCTCCCTGTAGCCCCAGCTGCCCTGGAACTCACTATGTAGACCAGGCTGGCCTTGAACTCACAGAGATCTGCCTGCCTCTGCCTCCCAAGGGCTGGGATCAAAGCCGTGCATCGCCACACCCAGCTTATTTTCATGTTTTAAAAAACATTACTTTTACTTAGTGTGTGTGTGTGTGTGTGTGTGTGTGTACACTGTTGGGTGTCAGTTCTCTCCTTCAACCATGTGGGACCCAGGAATCAAACTGAGTTTATCAAGCTTAGCAGCAAGAGTTTTAAATCATTGAGCCATCTCAACAACCCCCTCTCCCTTTATTTGGGAGACCCCATTGCATTTTATCAGGATCCTGGCTAAGGGATGATTTACAAGAGCATGGGCTCCCTACCACTAGTTCCATTACTGAAGAAAATGTTTCTCCCTCCTTAGTAACCATTATACACCTCTAAGGCCTCAGGGACAACATTCTCGTGTGATGTCATGTCCCCCTACCCTCATGGCAGGTTGTGGACTGGCCCTATCTCATGCAGGTCATCTGTTCCTATTTCTCTTTCATAACACGACTGTTCGCCTTCAGACTTCTTTAGCAGAAATGCTCTTGTACCTATTGGAACACTTAGAAACCTGGGGGAACAGACAGAAGTACTCTGGTACCTCTTGTGCACCCATCAAGCTTGTTCATAGAACGAATATCAGGACACATTGCATCTCAGATTCTTAGGACCTGCTCCATCCATGTTTAGTAGGGTTTTTGTTGTTGTTGTTGTTGTTTTCCCAGAGTGGCCAATTGCCCTCACATACCTCAGCAAGTCTCTGTGGGGCTTGGCGTATTGTTGCAGTGCTCTCTTTATCCTTTACATAATTCTGCCACTTCCCTTTACTCTTTCATATTTTGGAGAGGGCAGCCCCACAGTGTCCTCCCCAGTGAATTCAGGTCACACATTCTCAGCAGGAGCACCACGGGGAGGAAGCACCGCCTTACTCCAGGCACTGGTAGTCTGTCTCCCCCATCTCAGTGATCCTAGCTTGCTTATGGTGGTACCTGCCGGGTCCCTTCCCAATAAAGGATGCTTTTATCTGGGGTGTGGCAGAGTCCTAGAGTGGTAGAGCACCTGCCTAGAACCTAGCAGTGAGCCAGCTGTGGTGGTGCACACCTTTAATCCCAGAATTCTGGAGGCAGAAGCAAGTAGGTCTCTGTGAGATCAAGGTCAGCCTGGTCTACATAGTGAGTTCCAGATCAGCTGGGGCTACAGGGAGACCCTGTCTCAAAAAACAAAAACAACAATAACAAAAGACTCTTCTAGTGAGGGACTGGGGATATGGCTCAGCAGTACAGCACCTGCCTAGACTCCACCAGTGAGGGTATGGAGGTGTGGCTCAGTGGTAGAGAACCTGCCTAGAACCCACCAGTAAGGGGCTGGCTGGAAGTGTGGGTCATCAGTAAAGACCTTGCCCAGCATATTTGACGCCATAGATTCAAATTCCCAGGACTGAATGGGGGCTGGGGGGAGATATACATGGGTGCATCACATCTGCTTGGTTTTTCAGAAGCAAACAAGAATGAAAATGACAAGTGAGATTGATTGCATGGGGCAAGGTGAGAAGGAGATGTGGAGAGGTGCATGAGTTAGTACGATTTTGATCTTTGGAATTATGTTAATATTTTATACACCCAAGAAATGAAATCAAAGCCAGGTGTGTTCACAGCATGTCTGCCACCCCAGCACTTGGAAGGCTGAAGCGGGAGGAATGAGAGTTGGAGGCCAGCCTGGGATACACAGTAAAGCCCTGACATACATGTATGCATGCATACATACATACACACACACATACATACATACATACATACATACATACAAGAAAGAATGATAAAAACCAAGACAAGGGAAAAACTAAAATTGAACATGAATGGAAGAATTCCAACTTTCTAGAAACTGGTCATAAATAACCACAGATGGGGAGGGAAATGACCCCAGTAATTTTTTTTCCTTCTTAGTTAAAGAAAAAAAAATTGTATGTGTGTGTGTGTGTGTGTGTGTGTGTGTGTGTATGTATGTGTGTGTGCGCACGTGCGCGTTTTGAGACAGAGTCACATCATGTATCCCTGACTGGCCTGGAATTCACTATGCACACCAGTCTGGCCTCCATCTCACAGAGATTTGCCTGCTTCTGTCTCCTGAGTGCTGGGATTGAAGTCTTTGTTTCCCTAGTGCTGGGATTATACAAGCATGTGTCATGCCTGGCTTTTGTTTGTAGTTGCTGGGGATCCAAACTCAGGTCCATGGTTGTATGGCAAGCACTTTACCAGCTGAGCTATCTCCCCAATGCCCTCTGTTTTGTTTTTAACACATTGAAATTTTACATTTTAATCAATCAACCAATCAACTAGTGTGTGCATACAAATGTATGACTGTATGAGTATGAAGGTCAGGGCACAACTTGTGGGAATCAGTTCTCCTCTTCCACCACATAGGTCCTGGGGATGGAACTCAGGTCATCAGGCTTGGTGGCAAGTGTTGAGCCATCTCAGCAGCCTTCAGATAATAACCCTATCTTTTAAAAAATATTTTATCTGTTGTTTTTATGTATTATTTATTTTTAATTTTATTTATTTTTATTTTATGTGTATGAGTGTGGTGCCAGCAGAGTCAGAAGAGAGCATCGGGATTCCCTAGAACTGGAGTTATGGACAGTTGTTAGCCACCATGTGGGTGCTGGGATTCAAACCCGGGTCCTCTGCAAGAGCAGCCAGTGCTCTTAACAACTGAGCCATCTCTCCAGCCCCCTATCTTTTAACTTTTTGAAGAACTACTGATTGAAATTTATATACTTTCTATGTGCTTCAAAATATCTTTTTAAAAGTCATTGTTCACCCATTTAATTATATGAAAGCCATTCTTAGCTGGTGGCTCAGAGCACCAAAGTGGGCCAGATTTACTCCATAGGTCATAGTTCTTGACCCTTATGCAGGCAGTCAGAGGAGTCTGGATTTATCATGGTGTGACAGGCACACACAAACTTATATTCAGAATTCTGGGAGAAGAGACTGGTAAGGGTCAGTTAGATAAATGTAGGACAGAGGGTGTTACATCTTAGCGTTAGCGCAGCTGCTGTTTATAGCAAAGTGCATCCTGAATACAAGACATTTGTCTTTCAAATGTCCTCAGATAATCAGACCTTTCACCTCTATTCATGCACCTGTTTATTTAGCTCTTTTTCAATTTATTTTTATTTTATGTGTATGAGTGTATTGCTTCTTGTATGTAAGTGCACCCATGTCATGCAGTTCCCATGGAGGTCAGAAGACGGCATCTGATTCTCCTGGAACTGGAGTTACAGATGACTGTTGGTCACCGTGTGGGTGCTAGGAATCAAACCTGGGTCTCCTGTAAGAGCAGTCAGTGATCTTAACCGCTGAGTCATCTCTCTAGCCCCCTATTTAATTCTTAAATAGCGAAAAAAATCTCAATCTCTCTCTCTCTCTCTCTCTCTCTCTCTCTCTCTCTCTCTCTCTCTCGGCAGGGTCTCATGTAGCCCAGACAGGCCTCTAACACCCTATGTAGCCAAGGCTGGCCTTGAATTTCAGATCCTCCTGCCTCCAGTCGCCTATGCGCTGGGATTACAGATGTGCATCGCCATGCCCAGTTTTGTGCAGTGCTGGGGCTGAAACTCAGGGCTTTGTGCATGCTAGACAAGCACTCTGCCAACGGAGCCACCTCCGGAGCCCCAAAATATGTCTATTCTATTCCAAAGGGTTGTTGTGAGTTTTAAATGAGTTACTGTATGTGCAGCGCTGAGCCTGGTACCTGACAGTTCAAGACCTACATAAGCAGTTGATATTATTATTGATGATGTGGCAATGATTACCCACACAGCCCCAGCTCAGCCCTCATCTTCTTCCTGTCCCTTGGCTTCCTGTGAGAGCCCCCACCAACCAGCCTCCAAATGACTTTCTGACACTCTGATCTGACCGTGTCCTTCCTCTCCCCAAACCTTCTGTGGCGCCCTAGTGTTTTTGGTATGCCTGCCTGGTTTCTCAGCCTCACACCCAAGGTTATTGTGGCTTTGTCCCTATTTCCTGCTCTAACCTTGTTTCTGTAACAGTTGGTCATGATGCACTTGCATGGATGCACTAGCTCGATGTTCCCTTGCCTTTCCTTTGCCTGGGCTGTTCCCTCTGCCAGGAGTAGTGAGATATGTGGTGTGCCCTTAACCTTTCCTGGACCTCATCCTTTAGGATCTGGACAAAGACCTAGTTTTTCCACCGTCTTGTACTTGTTCCAGGTGGCTTTGTCTCTTCTAGACCTCGCAGTGCCGAATGAGACGTACTTTGTAGCGCACGTCATGGCATGGGGCTGCTGGTCACTGTCTTGTTATCTGGCTTCTTCAGTTGTGCCGTGAGGTCCCAGATGGCAGATTTAGGGTAGGGTGAGGAGAGTTGGTAGATTCATCTCTGGGTTTCCTGCGCCCAGCCAAGGCCTGACATAGGAGGTCCTTCAAAACATGGACATTAACCTGGAGACACAGACCAGTCATGCCAACTACTTGGGAGGCTGAGGCGGGAAGATCAAAAGTTCAAGGCCTGCCTAGGCAATTTAGTGAGACCGTATCTCAGAATAAAAAGTAAGGAGAGGACTGGGATGCCAGGCATGGTGGCATACACCTTTAATTTCAGCACTCAGGAGGGAGAGGCAGGTGGAGCTCTGTGAGTTCAAAGCCAGCCTGGAGATTGATCTACACGGTGAGTTCCAGGCCAGCTGGGGCTACCTGTTTCAAAAAGACCCCAAAAAACAAAACTGGGGCTTGGGGAAGTAGCTCAGTGATAGAACTCTTGCCTAGAATTCATCAGTGAAGGGCTGGAGGTATGGCTCAGTGGTAGAGCGCCTACCTAGAATCCTCCAGTGAGGGGTTAAGATCCTGGGGGTGTGACTATATGTGCTGGGGCTACGGCTCCAGTGTAGTGATCTTGCCTACAATCTACTAGGGAGGCTAAGACCGTGGCTCAGCAATAAAGCACTTGCCTAGCATGCTGGGGAGAGCTAGAGAAGGACAAGGGGGAGGAAAGCAGTGAGCTGGGGCTGAGGTCCCCCTTCTCATGCTCCCCACACCTCTCTTCCCCCAGGCCTCTCCTTGGTGGTGGGTTTGGTTCTGTACATCTCCAGCATCAATGACGAGGTCATGAACAGGCCGAGCAGCTCAGAGCAGTACTTCCATTACCGCTATGGGTGGTCCTTCGCCTTTGCTGCTTCCTCTTTCCTTCTCAAAGAGGTGATGTGTGGGGTCCAGACTCTCAGTTTGAAAAGAGAGGTGGGGGAGGGGCATCTGGGTTGGGTGTTCCAGCTCTTGGAGTCCTGGAAGCGGTGGGGGCTGAGGAGAGGGACTTCTGGGTTTGTGGAGGGAGGAAATCTGCCGGCTTGGACCCTCAGAGGTCTTGGACAAAGAGAGGGTGGGAACCCTGGGTCCAGGACCCTTGACTTTAAAGAAGAGAATTTCTGGGATGGAGGGGGGGAATCAAGACTGTGGGTCCAGGCACTGCATTGTGAGGGAGGTGGGGGTCTGTGGGTCTAACCCCTCCCTCCTGGAGAGGAAAGAGCTCAGGAGTTCTAAGCTTCTGGGGTCTTGGAAGGAGAAACAGGTGTTTAGGGATTCCTGGGTCTTGAGGGAAGGAGTCTGTGGAGTTGGACCCCTCAGGTCTTGGAAGAGGATGGAGGTTCTGGAAAACGACAGAGCTGGGGGACAGGACTCTCTGCTTTGAAGGAGGAGGATCTGGTGGTCCGATTACTGGGTCCAGGGTGAAGAGGAGGCTGGGGGTGTGTGTAAGCTCTGGATTATGAAGGAGGTGGGGATTGTGGGTCTAGCCCCTGGGTTCTGATGAGGAAGGGGTCTGGGTGTTCCAACAACCCTTGGGGTTCTGGAAGAGGTGGGAACTGGGGCTGAGACTTCCTGGGCGTTGCTGAGATCTTGGGGACTCTGGTAGACAAGGATTTTGACGGTGCCTTGCCACAGGGGGCTGGAGTCATGTCGGTGTACTTGTTCACCAAGCGCTACGCGGAGGAGGAGATGTACCGTCCCCACCCGGCCTTCTACCGCCCGCGTCTCAGCGACTGCTCTGACTACTCCGGCCAGTTTCTGCAGCCCGAGGCGTGGCGCCGCGGCCGCAGCCCATCGGACATCTCCAGCGACGTCTCCATTCAGATGACGCAAAATTACCCTCCAGCCATCAAGTACCCCGACCACCTGCACATCTCCACCTCGCCATGCTGAAGCTAGTGGAGCCCCCCTTCTCGGCCTCCTCCTCCTCCACCTCTTCCTCCTCCTCCTCTCCTGCAATGCAGCCCCGGTCCCCTAGGGGACTCAAGGCTGGAGGATGCTGCGCCAACTCTAGGCTCCAACTCCGCCATCCTCGTTTCAGTGGCTCTACCTGCTTTCCAACCTCTCCTCCACATCGGCCCCTTCTGCTTCCAAATGACCCCTCCCTGTTGTGTATTTTCTTCCCCTTTCCCTGGCTCCTCCCCTCCCGTCAGCTCCTTTTCCTTTCCGTGGGTCCAGCTTGCCTACCCGCAGGAGCGTGTCTGGTACCCAGCTCCCCCTGAGCTCCACAGATTCCTGGCTGGAGCGCCGCGCTGGAGAGTGGGTCTGGGAGACGCTGGGAGTGCCCTTGAACTCACCTTGGTCCTCACTCCTAGCAACACCTCCAGCCTAGCCCTGTCCTCGGTAGTGCTGGGCGGGCACCTGCTTGCTGTCCACATCTGTCGGTCTGGAGGTGGAGGGGGAGGGGGACTGCAGGACTTTGACTACTGCTGACCCCGCCCCCCCATTCCTACTTTCTGTGACCTACCTTCTAGGGGCCTCGGCCCTGACGATCTTTTTTTCCTTTCCTGCTGAGCTCTCTTCTGCTCCTTTTCTTCCCTCTCTCTTTTCCTCCCTCCACGTGCTCATCCAAAGCCCCTAGGTGCATCTTGCCTCTCACACCAAACAAGGATGGAGACCCCAGGGTGGAGGGAGGTTCCCTCATGCTATCTCCACACCTGTGCCCGCCTCTCCCCCCTCGAGGTCCCGTCGGGGGAGGGAGGAGCAGTAGCGGGGGTTGACACCCCCTACAACCTCTGTCTTCCATTTTCTGGTACACCTCCTCACCCACGTCCTTCCCATCTCAGACCCCCAACTCTGGCCTCTTTCAAGAGCCAGTACACCCCCTTGGACAGATTGGGGGGAGGTCGCCAGAAAATCGCTCATCCCATCCCCCTTATTAGGGGAGGAAGGGCGAGGTAGCACAGTGTTATACACGGAACCAGAACGGCCCCCGGGGTGGGGGGAGGGGGCAGGGGAGGGAA